>NW_028126748.1:0-118511 GCF_965231255.1 Vanellus vanellus
ACAATTTGGCCCTCTCTGCTTTCCTGCGACTCCATCCTCAAAAGCACCCTGTTTTCGGCTTTCGGCAGCCTCCGGAGCAAAAAAGACAAACTTCCAGCTTTTGCTGCCACAGCAAAGGTGCCAGCGGGGAAAAGTAATGCTGGTTCTCACTGCCTCCTGGAACCCTTTCAAATGCCCCAGACAATTAAGCCCTCTCTGCTTTCCTGCGGACTCTATCCTCAAAAGCGACTTTTTTCACTTTCGGCGCCCTCCGGTGGTAAAAAGACAAACGTCCATCTTTTGCTGCCACAGCAAAGGTGCCAGCGGGGAAAAGTGATGCTGGTTCTCACTGCCTCCTGGAACTCTTTCAAATGCCCCAGACAATTTGGCTCTCTCTGCTTTCCTGCGGACTCCATCCTCAAAAGCACCTGTTTTCGCTTTCGGCAGCCTCCGGAGCAAAAAAGACAAACGTCCAGCTTTTGCTGCCACAGCAAAGGTGCCAGCGGGGAAAAGTAATGCTGGTTCTCACTGCCTCCTGGAACCCTTTCAAATGCCACAGACAATTTGGCCCTCTCTGCTTTCCTGCGGACTCCATCCTCAAAAGCACCTGTTTTCGCTTTCGGCAGCCTCCGAGCAAAAAGACAAACGTCCAGCTTTTGCTGCCACAGCAAAGGTGCCAGCGGGGAAAAGTAATGCTGGTTCTCACTGCCTCCTGGAACCCTTTCAAATGCCACAGACAATTTGGCCCTCTCTGCTTTCCTGCGGACTCCATCCTCAAAAGCACCTGTTTCGCTTTCGGCAGCCTCCGGAGCAAAAAAGAGAAACGTCCAGCTTTTGCTGCCACAGCAAAGGTGCCAGCGGGGAAAAGTAATGCTGGTTCTCACTGCCTCCTGGAACCCTTTCAAATGCCACAGACAATTTGGCCCTCTCTGCTTTCCTGCGGACTCCATCCTCAAAAGCACCTGTTTTCGCTTTCGGCAGCCTCCGGAGCAAAAAAGACAAACGTCCAGCTTTGCTGCCACAACAAAGGTGCCAGCGGGGAAAAGTAATGCTGGTTCTCACTGCCTCCTGGAACCCTTTCAAATGCCCAAGACAATTTGGCCCTCTCTGCTGTCCTGCGGACTCCATCCTCAAAAGCACCTGTTTTCGCTTTCGGCAGCCTCCGGAGCAAAAAAGACAAACGTCCAGCTTTTGCTGCCACAGCAAAGGTGCCAGCGGGGAAAGTAATGCTGGTTCTCACTGCCTCCTGGAACCTCTTCAAATTGCCCCAGACAATTTGGCCCTCTCTGCTTTCCTGCGGACTCCATCCTCAAAAGCACCTGTTTTCGCTTTTGGCAACCTCCGGAGCAAAAAAGACAAACGTCCAGCTTTTGCTGCCACAGCAAAGGTGCCAGCGGGAAAAGTAATGCTGGTTCTCACTGCCTCCTGGAACCCTTTCAAATGCCACAGACAATTTGGCCCTCTCTGCTTTCCTGCGGACTCCATCCTCAAAAGCACCTGTTTTTCGCTTTCGGCAGCCTCCGGAGCAAAAAAGACAAACGTCCAGCTTTTGCTGCCACAGCAAAGGTGCCAGCGGGGAAAAGTAATGCTGGGTTCTCACTGCCTCCTGGAACCCTTTCAAATGCCCAAGACAATTTGGCCCTCTCTGCTTTCCTGCGGACTCCATCCTCAAAAGCACCTGTTTTCGCTTTCGGCAGCCTCCGGAGCAAAAAAGACAAACGTCCAGCTTTTGCTGCCACAGCAAAGGTGCCAGCGGGGAAAAGTAATGCTGGTTCTCACTGCCTCCTGGAACCTCTTCAAATGCCCCAGACAATTTGGCCCTCTCTGCTTTCCTGCGGACTCCATCCTCAAAAGCACCTGTTTTCGCTTTTGGCAACCTCCGGAGCAAAAAAAGACAAACGTCCAGCTTTTGCTGCCACAGCAAAGGTGCCAGCGGGGAAAAGTAATGCTGGTTCTCACTGCCTCCTGGAACCCTTTCAAATGCCACAGACAATTTGGCCCTCTCTGCTTTCCTGCGGACTCCATCCTCAAAAGCACCTGTTTTCGCTTTCGGCAGCCTCCGGAGCAAAAAAGACAAACGTCCAGCTTTTGCTGCCACAGCAAAGGTGCCAGCGGGAAAAGTAATGCTGGTTCTCACTGCCTCCTGGAACCCTTTCAAATGCCCCAGACAATTTGGCCCTCTCTGCTTTCCTGCGGACTCCATCCTCAAAAAGCACCTGTTTTCGCTTTCGCTGCGTCCGGAGCAAAAAAGACAAACGTCCAGCTTTTGCTGCCACAACAAAGGTGCCAGCGGGGAAAAGTAATGCTGGTTCTCACTGCCTCCTGGAACCCTTTCAAATGCCACAGACAATTTGGCCCTCTCTGCCTTTCCTGCGGACTCCATCCTCAAAAGCACCTGTTTTCGCTTTCGGCAGCGTCCGGAGCAAAAAAGACAAACGTCCAGCTTTTGCTGCCACAGCAAAGGTGCCAGCGGGGAAAAGTAATGCTGGTTCTCACAGCGTCCTGGAACCTCTTCAAATGCCACAGACAATTTGGCCCTCTCTGCTTTCCTGCGGACTCCATCCTCAAAAGCACCTGTTTTCGCTTTCGGCAGCCTCCGGAGCAAAAAAGACAAACGTCCAGCTTTTGCTGCCACAACAAAGGTGCCAGCGGGGAAAAGTAAATGCTGGTTCTCACTGCCTCCTGGAACCCTTTCAAATGCCCCAGACAATTAAGCCCTCTCTGCTTTCCTGCGGACTCTATCCTCAAAAGCGACTTTTTTCACTTTTGGCGCCCTCCCGGTGGTAAAAAGACAAACGTCCAGCTTTTGCTGCCACAGCAAAGGTGCCAGCGGGGAAAAGTGATGCTGGTTCTCACTGCCTCCTGGAACTCTTTCAAATGCCACAGACAATTTGGCTCTCTCTGCTTTCCTGCGGACTCCATCCTCAAAAGCACCTGTTTTCGCTTTCGGCAGCCTCCGGAGCAAAAAAGACAAACGTCCAGCTTTTGCTGCCACAGCAAAGGTGCCAGCGGGGAAAAGTAATGCTGGTTCTCACTGCCTCCTGGAACCTCTTCAAATGCCACAGACATTTTGGCCCTCTCTGCTTTCCTGCGGACTCCATCCTCAAAAGCACCTGTTTTCGCTTTCGGCAACCTCCAGAGCAAAAAAGACAAACGTCCAGCTTTTGCTGCCACAGCAAAGGTGCCAGCGGGGAAAAGTAATGCTGGTTCTCACTGCCTCCTGGAACCCTTTCAAATGCCACAGACAATTTGGCCCTCTCTGCTTTCCTGCGGACTCCATCCTCAAAAGCACCTGTTTTCGCTTTCGGCAGCCTCCGGAGCAAAAAAGACAAACGTCCAGCTTTTGCTGCCACAGCAAAGGTGCCAGCGGGGGAAAAGTAATGCTGGTTCTCACTGCCTCCTGGAACCTCTTCAAATGCCCCAGACAAATTTGGCCCTCTCTGCTTTCCTGCGGACTCCATCCTCAAAAGCACCTGTTTTCGCTTTTGGCAACCTCCGGAGCAAAAAAGACAAACGTCCAGCTTTTGCTGCCACAGCAAAGGTGCCAGCGGGGAAAAGTAATGCTGGTTCTCACTGCCTCCTGGAACCCTTTCAAATGCCCCAGACAATTTGGCCCTCTCTGCTTTCCTGCGGACTCCATCCTCAAAAGCACCTGTTTTTCGCTTTCGGCAGCCTCCGGAGCAAAAAAGACAAACGTCCAGCTTTTGCTGCCACAGCAAAGGTGCCAGTGGGGAAAAAGTAATGCTGGTTCTCACTGCCTCCTGGAACCCTTTCAAATGCCACAGACAATTTGGCCCTCTCTGCTTTCCTGCGGACTCCATCCTCAAAAGCACCTGTTTTCGCTTTCGGCAGCCTCCGGAGCAAAAAAGACAAACGTCCAGCTTTTGCTGCCACAGCAAAGGTGCCAGCGGGGAAAAGTAATGCTGGTTCTCACTGCCTCCTGGAACCCTTTCAAATGCCCCAGACAATTTGGCCCTCTCTGCTTTCCTGCGGACTCCATCCTCAAAAGCACCTGTTTTCGCTTTCGGCAGCCTCCGGAGCAAAAAAGACAAACGTCCAGCTTTTGCTGCCACAACAAAGGTGCCAGCGGGGAAAAGTAATGCTGGTTCTCACTGCCTCCTGGAACCCTTTCAAATGCCCCAGACAATTTGGCCCTCTCTGCTTTCCTGCGGACTCCATCCTCAAAAGCACCTGTTTTCGCTTTCGGCAACCTCCGGAGCAAAAAAGACAAACGTCCAGCTTTTGCTGCCACAGCAAAGGTGCCAGCGGGGAAAAGTAATGCTGGTTCTCACTGCATCCTGGAACTCTTTCAAATGCCACAGACAATTTGGCCCTCTCTGCTTTCCTGCGGACTCCATCCTCAAAAGCACCTATTTTCGCTTTCGGCAGCCTCCGGAGCATAAAAGACAAACGTCCAGCTTTTGCTGCCACAGCAAAGGTGCCAGCGGGGAAAAGTAATGCTGGTTCTCACTGCCTCCTGGAACCCTTTCAAATGCCACAATTTGGCCCTCTCTGCTTTCCTGTGGACTCCATCCTCAAAAGCACCTGTTTTCGCTTTCGGCAACCTCCGGAGCAAAAAAGACAAACGTCCAGCTTTTGCTGCCACAGCAAAGGTGCCAGCGGGGAAAAGTAATGCTGGTTCTCACTGCCTCCTGGAACCTCTTCAAATGCCCCTGACAATTTGGCCCTCTCTGCTTTCCTGCGGACTCTATCCTCAAAAGCGACTTTTTTCACTTTTGGCGCCCTCCGGTGGTATAAAGACAAACGTCCAGCTTTTGCTGCCACAGCAAAGGTGCCAGCGGGGAAAAGTAATGCTGGTTCTCACTGCCTCCTGGAACCCTTTCAAATGCCACAGACAATTTGGCCCTCTCTGCTTTCCTGCGGACTCCATCCTCAAAAGCACCTGTTTTCGCTTTCGGCAGCGTCCGGAGCAAAAAAGACAAACGTCCAGCTTTTGCTGCCACAGCAAAGGTGCCAGCGGGGAAAAGTAATGCTGGTTCTCACAGCGTCCTGGAACCTCTTCAAATGCCACAGACAATTTGGCCCTCTCTGCTTTCCTGCGGACTCCATCCTCAAAAGCACCTGTTTTCGCTTTCGGCAGCCTCCGGAGCAAAAAAGACAAACGTCCAGCTTTTGCTGCCACAACAAAGGTGCCAGCGGGGAAAAGTAATGCTGGTTCTCACTGCCTCCTGGAACCCTTTCAAATGCCCCAGACAATTAAGCCCTCTCTGCTTTCCTGCGGACTCTATCCTCAAAAGCGACTTTTTTCACTTTTGGCGCCCTCCGGTGGTAAAAAGACAAACGTCCAGCTTTTGCTGCCACAGCAAAGGTGCCAGCGGGGAAAAGTGATGCTGGTTCTCACTGCCTCCTGGAACTCTTTCAAATGCCACAGACAATTTGGCTCTCTCTGCTTTCCTGCGGACTCCATCCTCAAAAGCACCTGTTTTCGCTTTCGGCAGCCTCCGGAGCAAAAAAGACAAACGTCCAGCTTTTGCTGCCACAGCAAAGGTGCCAGCGGGGAAAAGTAATGCTGGTTCTCACTGCCTCCTGGAACCTCTTCAAATGCCACAGACATTTTGGCCCTCTCTGCTTTCCTGCGGACTCCATCCTCAAAAGCACCTGTTTTCGCTTTCGGCAGCCTCTGGAGCAAAAAAGACAAACGTCCAGCTTTTGCTGCCACAGCAAAGGTGCCAGCGGGGAAAAGTAATGCTGGTTCTCACTGCCTCCTGGAACCCTTTCAAATGCCCCAGACAATTTGGCCCTCTCTGCTTTCCTGCGGACTCCATCCTCAAAAGCACCTGTTTTCGCTTTCGGCAGCCTCCGGAGCAAAAAAGACAAACGTCCAGCTTTTGCTGCCACAGCAAAGGTGCCAGCGGGGAAAAGTAATGCTGGTTCTCACTGCCTCCTGGAACCCTTTCAAATGCCACAGACAATTTGGCCCTCTCTGCTTTCCTGCGGACTCCATCCTCAAAAGCACCTGTTTTCGCTTTCGGCAGCCTCCGGAGCAAAAAAGACAAACGTCCAGCTTTTGCTGCCACAGCAAAGGTGCCAGCGGGGAAAAGTAATGCTGGTTCTCACTGCCTCCTGGAACCCTTTCAAATGCCACAGACAATTTGGCCCTCTCTGCTTTCCTGCGGACTCCATCCTCAAAAGCACCTGTTTTCGCTTTCGGCAGCCTCCGGAGCAAAAAAGACAAACGTCCAGCTTTTGCTGCCACAGCAAAGGTGCCAGCGGGGAAAAGTAATGCTGGTTCTCACTGCCTCCTGGAACCCTTTCAAATGCCACAGACAATTTGGCCCTCTCTGCTTTCCTGCGGACTCCATCCTCAAAAGCACCTGTTTTCGCTTTCGGCAGCCTCCGGAGCAAAAAAGACAAACGTCCAGCTTTTGCTGCCACAGCAAAGGTGCCAGCGGGGAAAAGTAATGCTGGTTCTCACTGCCTCCTGGAACCCTTTCAAATGCCACAGACAATTTGGCCCTCTCTGCTTTCCTGCGGACTCCATCCTCAAAAGCACCTGTTTTCGCTTTCGGCAGCCTCCGGAGCAAAAAAGACAAACGTCCAGCTTTTGCTGCCACAGCAAAGGTGCCAGCGGGGAAAAGTAATGCTGGTTCTCACTGCCTCCTGGAACCTCTTCAAATGCCCCAGACAATTTGGCCCTCTCTGCTTTCCTGCGGACTCCATCCTCAAAAGCACCTGTTTTCGCTTTTGGCAACCTCCGGAGCAAAAAAGACAAACGTCCAGCTTTTGCTGCCACAGCAAAGGTGCCAGCGGGGAAAAGTAATGCTGGTTCTCACTGCCTCCTGGAACCCTTTCAAATGCCACAGACAATTTGGCCCTCTCTGCTTTCCTGCGGACTCCATCCTCAAAAGCACCTGTTTTCGCTTTCGGCAGCCTCCGGAGCAAAAAAGACAAACGTCCAGCTTTTGCTGCCACAGCAAAGGTGCCAGCGGGGAAAAGTAATGCTGGTTCTCACTGCCTCCTGGAACCCTTTCAAATGCCACAGACAATTTGGCCCTCTCTGCTTTCCTGCGGACTCCATCCTCAAAAGCACCTGTTTTCGCTTTCGGCAGCCTCCGGAGCAAAAAAGACAAACGTCCAGCTTTTGCTGCCACAGCAAAGGTGCCAGCGGGGAAAAGTAATGCTGGTTCTCACTGCCTCCTGGAACCCTTTCAAATGCCCCAGACAATTTGGCCCTCTCTGCTTTCCTGCGGACTCCATCCTCAAAAGCACCTGTTTTCGCTTTCGGCAGCGTCCGGAGCAAAAAAGACAAACGTCCAGCTTTTGCTGCCACAGCAAAGGTGCCAGCGGGGAAAAGTAATGCTGGTTCTCACTGCCTCCTGGAACCCTTTCAAATGCCCCAGACAATTTGGCCCTCTCTGCTTTCCTGCGGACTCCATCCTCAAAAGCACCTGTTTTCGCTTTCGGCAGCGTCCGGAGCAAAAAAGACAAACGTCCAGCTTTTGCTGCCACAGCAAAGGTGCCAGCGGGGAAAAGTAATGCTGGTTCTCACTGCGTCCTGGAACCTCTTCAAATGCCACAGACAATTTGGCCCTCTCTGCTTTCCTGCGGACTCCATCCTCAAAAGCACCTGTTTTCGCTTTCGGCAGCCTCCGGAGCAAAAAAGACAAACTTCCAGCTTTTGCTGCCACAGCAAAGGTGCCAGCGGGGAAAAGTAATGCTGGTTCTCACTGCCTCCTGGAACCCTTTCAAATGCCCCAGACAATTAAGCCCTCTCTGCTTTCCTGCGGACTCTATCCTCAAAAGCGACTTTTTTCACTTTCGGCGCCCTCCGGTGGTAAAAAGACAAACGTCCATCTTTTGCTGCCACAGCAAAGGTGCCAGCGGGGAAAAGTGATGCTGGTTCTCACTGCCTCCTGGAACTCTTTCAAATGCCCCAGACAATTTGGCTCTCTCTGCTTTCCTGCGGACTCCATCCTCAAAAGCACCTGTTTTCGCTTTCGGCAGCCTCCGGAGCAAAAAAGACAAACGTCCAGCTTTTGCTGCCACAGCAAAGGTGCCAGCGGGGAAAAGTAATGCTGGTTCTCACTGCCTCCTGGAACCCTTTCAAATGCCACAGACAATTTGGCCCTCTCTGCTTTCCTGCGGACTCCATCCTCAAAAGCACCTGTTTTCGCTTTCGGCAGCCTCCGGAGCAAAAAAGACAAACGTCCAGCTTTTGCTGCCACAGCAAAGGTGCCAGCGGGGAAAAGTAATGCTGGTTCTCACTGCCTCCTGGAACCCTTTCAAATGCCACAGACAATTTGGCCCTCTCTGCTTTCCTGCGGACTCCATCCTCAAAAGCACCTGTTTTCGCTTTCGGCAGCCTCCGGAGCAAAAAAGAGAAACGTCCAGCTTTTGCTGCCACAGCAAAGGTGCCAGCGGGGAAAAGTAATGCTGGTTCTCACTGCCTCCTGGAACCCTTTCAAATGCCACAGACAATTTGGCCCTCTCTGCTTTCCTGCGGACTCCATCCTCAAAAGCACCTGTTTTCGCTTTCGGCAGCCTCCGGAGCAAAAAAGACAAACGTCCAGCTTTTGCTGCCACAACAAAGGTGCCAGCGGGGAAAAGTAATGCTGGTTCTCACTGCCTCCTGGAACCCTTTCAAATGCCCAAGACAATTTGGCCCTCTCTGCTTTCCTGCGGACTCCATCCTCAAAAGCACCTGTTTTCGCTTTCGGCAGCCTCCGGAGCAAAAAAGACAAACGTCCAGCTTTTGCTGCCACAGCAAAGGTGCCAGCGGGGAAAAGTAATGCTGGTTCTCACTGCCTCCTGGAACCTCTTCAAATGCCCCAGACAATTTGGCCCTCTCTGCTTTCCTGCGGACTCCATCCTCAAAAGCACCTGTTTTCGCTTTTGGCAACCTCCGGAGCAAAAAAGACAAACGTCCAGCTTTTGCTGCCACAGCAAAGGTGCCAGCGGGGAAAAGTAATGCTGGTTCTCACTGCCTCCTGGAACCCTTTCAAATGCCACAGACAATTTGGCCCTCTCTGCTTTCCTGCGGACTCCATCCTCAAAAGCACCTGTTTTCGCTTTCGGCAGCCTCCGGAGCAAAAAAGACAAACGTCCAGCTTTTGCTGCCACAGCAAAGGTGCCAGCGGGGAAAAGTAATGCTGGTTCTCACTGCCTCCTGGAACCCTTTCAAATGCCCAAGACAATTTGGCCCTCTCTGCTTTCCTGCGGACTCCATCCTCAAAAGCACCTGTTTTCGCTTTCGGCAGCCTCCGGAGCAAAAAAGACAAACGTCCAGCTTTTGCTGCCACAGCAAAGGTGCCAGCGGGGAAAAGTAATGCTGGTTCTCACTGCCTCCTGGAACCTCTTCAAATGCCCCAGACAATTTGGCCCTCTCTGCTTTCCTGCGGACTCCATCCTCAAAAGCACCTGTTTTCGCTTTTGGCAACCTCCGGAGCAAAAAAGACAAACGTCCAGCTTTTGCTGCCACAGCAAAGGTGCCAGCGGGGAAAAGTAATGCTGGTTCTCACTGCCTCCTGGAACCCTTTCAAATGCCACAGACAATTTGGCCCTCTCTGCTTTCCTGCGGACTCCATCCTCAAAAGCACCTGTTTTCGCTTTCGGCAGCCTCCGGAGCAAAAAAGACAAACGTCCAGCTTTTGCTGCCACAGCAAAGGTGCCAGCGGGGAAAAGTAATGCTGGTTCTCACTGCCTCCTGGAACCCTTTCAAATGCCCCAGACAATTTGGCCCTCTCTGCTTTCCTGCGGACTCCATCCTCAAAAGCACCTGTTTTCGCTTTCGGCTGCGTCCGGAGCAAAAAAGACAAACGTCCAGCTTTTGCTGCCACAACAAAGGTGCCAGCGGGGAAAAGTAATGCTGGTTCTCACTGCCTCCTGGAACCCTTTCAAATGCCACAGACAATTTGGCCCTCTCTGCTTTCCTGCGGACTCCATCCTCAAAAGCACCTGTTTTCGCTTTCGGCAGCGTCCGGAGCAAAAAAGACAAACGTCCAGCTTTTGCTGCCACAGCAAAGGTGCCAGCGGGGAAAAGTAATGCTGGTTCTCACAGCGTCCTGGAACCTCTTCAAATGCCACAGACAATTTGGCCCTCTCTGCTTTCCTGCGGACTCCATCCTCAAAAGCACCTGTTTTCGCTTTCGGCAGCCTCCGGAGCAAAAAAGACAAACGTCCAGCTTTTGCTGCCACAACAAAGGTGCCAGCGGGGAAAAGTAATGCTGGTTCTCACTGCCTCCTGGAACCCTTTCAAATGCCCCAGACAATTAAGCCCTCTCTGCTTTCCTGCGGACTCTATCCTCAAAAGCGACTTTTTTCACTTTTGGCGCCCTCCGGTGGTAAAAAGACAAACGTCCAGCTTTTGCTGCCACAGCAAAGGTGCCAGCGGGGAAAAGTGATGCTGGTTCTCACTGCCTCCTGGAACTCTTTCAAATGCCACAGACAATTTGGCTCTCTCTGCTTTCCTGCGGACTCCATCCTCAAAAGCACCTGTTTTCGCTTTCGGCAGCCTCCGGAGCAAAAAAGACAAACGTCCAGCTTTTGCTGCCACAGCAAAGGTGCCAGCGGGGAAAAGTAATGCTGGTTCTCACTGCCTCCTGGAACCTCTTCAAATGCCACAGACATTTTGGCCCTCTCTGCTTTCCTGCGGACTCCATCCTCAAAAGCACCTGTTTTCGCTTTCGGCAACCTCCAGAGCAAAAAAGACAAACGTCCAGCTTTTGCTGCCACAGCAAAGGTGCCAGCGGGGAAAAGTAATGCTGGTTCTCACTGCCTCCTGGAACCCTTTCAAATGCCACAGACAATTTGGCCCTCTCTGCTTTCCTGCGGACTCCATCCTCAAAAGCACCTGTTTTCGCTTTCGGCAGCCTCCGGAGCAAAAAAGACAAACGTCCAGCTTTTGCTGCCACAGCAAAGGTGCCAGCGGGGAAAAGTAATGCTGGTTCTCACTGCCTCCTGGAACCTCTTCAAATGCCCCAGACAATTTGGCCCTCTCTGCTTTCCTGCGGACTCCATCCTCAAAAGCACCTGTTTTCGCTTTTGGCAACCTCCGGAGCAAAAAAGACAAACGTCCAGCTTTTGCTGCCACAGCAAAGGTGCCAGCGGGGAAAAGTAATGCTGGTTCTCACTGCCTCCTGGAACCCTTTCAAATGCCCCAGACAATTTGGCCCTCTCTGCTTTCCTGCGGACTCCATCCTCAAAAGCACCTGTTTTCGCTTTCGGCAGCCTCCGGAGCAAAAAAGACAAACGTCCAGCTTTTGCTGCCACAGCAAAGGTGCCAGTGGGGAAAAGTAATGCTGGTTCTCACTGCCTCCTGGAACCCTTTCAAATGCCACAGACAATTTGGCCCTCTCTGCTTTCCTGCGGACTCCATCCTCAAAAGCACCTGTTTTCGCTTTCGGCAGCCTCCGGAGCAAAAAAGACAAACGTCCAGCTTTTGCTGCCACAGCAAAGGTGCCAGCGGGGAAAAGTAATGCTGGTTCTCACTGCCTCCTGGAACCCTTTCAAATGCCCCAGACAATTTGGCCCTCTCTGCTTTCCTGCGGACTCCATCCTCAAAAGCACCTGTTTTCGCTTTCGGCAGCCTCCGGAGCAAAAAAGACAAACGTCCAGCTTTTGCTGCCACAACAAAGGTGCCAGCGGGGAAAAGTAATGCTGGTTCTCACTGCCTCCTGGAACCCTTTCAAATGCCCCAGACAATTTGGCCCTCTCTGCTTTCCTGCGGACTCCATCCTCAAAAGCACCTGTTTTCGCTTTCGGCAACCTCCGGAGCAAAAAAGACAAACGTCCAGCTTTTGCTGCCACAGCAAAGGTGCCAGCGGGGAAAAGTAATGCTGGTTCTCACTGCATCCTGGAACTCTTTCAAATGCCACAGACAATTTGGCCCTCTCTGCTTTCCTGCGGACTCCATCCTCAAAAGCACCTATTTTCGCTTTCGGCAGCCTCCGGAGCATAAAAGACAAACGTCCAGCTTTTGCTGCCACAGCAAAGGTGCCAGCGGGGAAAAGTAATGCTGGTTCTCACTGCCTCCTGGAACCCTTTCAAATGCCACAATTTGGCCCTCTCTGCTTTCCTGTGGACTCCATCCTCAAAAGCACCTGTTTTCGCTTTCGGCAACCTCCGGAGCAAAAAAGACAAACGTCCAGCTTTTGCTGCCACAGCAAAGGTGCCAGCGGGGAAAAGTAATGCTGGTTCTCACTGCCTCCTGGAACCTCTTCAAATGCCCCTGACAATTTGGCCCTCTCTGCTTTCCTGCGGACTCTATCCTCAAAAGCGACTTTTTTCACTTTTGGCGCCCTCCGGTGGTATAAAGACAAACGTCCAGCTTTTGCTGCCACAGCAAAGGTGCCAGCGGGGAAAAGTAATGCTGGTTCTCACTGCCTCCTGGAACCCTTTCAAATGCCACAGACAATTTGGCCCTCTCTGCTTTCCTGCGGACTCCATCCTCAAAAGCACCTGTTTTCGCTTTCGGCAGCGTCCGGAGCAAAAAAGACAAACGTCCAGCTTTTGCTGCCACAGCAAAGGTGCCAGCGGGGAAAAGTAATGCTGGTTCTCACAGCGTCCTGGAACCTCTTCAAATGCCACAGACAATTTGGCCCTCTCTGCTTTCCTGCGGACTCCATCCTCAAAAGCACCTGTTTTCGCTTTCGGCAGCCTCCGGAGCAAAAAAGACAAACGTCCAGCTTTTGCTGCCACAACAAAGGTGCCAGCGGGGAAAAGTAATGCTGGTTCTCACTGCCTCCTGGAACCCTTTCAAATGCCCCAGACAATTAAGCCCTCTCTGCTTTCCTGCGGACTCTATCCTCAAAAGCGACTTTTTTCACTTTTGGCGCCCTCCGGTGGTAAAAAGACAAACGTCCAGCTTTTGCTGCCACAGCAAAGGTGCCAGCGGGGAAAAGTGATGCTGGTTCTCACTGCCTCCTGGAACTCTTTCAAATGCCACAGACAATTTGGCTCTCTCTGCTTTCCTGCGGACTCCATCCTCAAAAGCACCTGTTTTCGCTTTCGGCAGCCTCCGGAGCAAAAAAGACAAACGTCCAGCTTTTGCTGCCACAGCAAAGGTGCCAGCGGGGAAAAGTAATGCTGGTTCTCACTGCCTCCTGGAACCTCTTCAAATGCCACAGACATTTTGGCCCTCTCTGCTTTCCTGCGGACTCCATCCTCAAAAGCACCTGTTTTCGCTTTCGGCAGCCTCTGGAGCAAAAAAGACAAACGTCCAGCTTTTGCTGCCACAGCAAAGGTGCCAGCGGGGAAAAGTAATGCTGGTTCTCACTGCCTCCTGGAACCCTTTCAAATGCCACAGACAATTTGGCCCTCTCTGCTTTCCTGCGGACTCCATCCTCAAAAGCACCTGTTTTCGCTTTCGGCAGCCTCCGGAGCAAAAAAGACAAACGTCCAGCTTTTGCTGCCACAGCAAAGGTGCCAGCGGGGAAAAGTAATGCTGGTTCTCACTGCCTCCTGGAACCTCTTCAAATGCCCCAGACAATTTGGCCCTCTCTGCTTTCCTGCGGACTCCATCCTCAAAAGCACCTGTTTTCGCTTTTGGCAACCTCCGGAGCAAAAAAGACAAACGTCCAGCTTTTGCTGCCACAGCAAAGGTGCCAGCGGGGAAAAGTAATGCTGGTTCTCACTGCCTCCTGGAACCCTTTCAAATGCCCCAGACAATTTGGCCCTCTCTGCTTTCCTGCGGACTCCATCCTCAAAAGCACCTGTTTTCGCTTTCGGCAGCCTCCGGAGCAAAAAAGACAAACGTCCAGCTTTTGCTGCCACAGCAAAGGTGCCAGCGGGGAAAAGTAATGCTGGTTCTCACTGCCTCCTGGAACGCTTTCAAATGCCACAGACAATTTGGCCCTCTCTGCTTTCCTGCGGACTCCATCCTCAAAAGCACCTGTTTTCGCTTTCGGCAGCCTCCGGAGCAAAAAAGACAAACGTCCAGCTTTTGCTGCCACAGCAAAGGTGCCAGCGGGGAAAAGTAATGCTGGTTCTCACTGCCTCCTGGAACCCTTTCAAATGCCACAGACAATTTGGCCCTCTCTGCTTTCCTGCGGACTCCATCCTCAAAAGCACCTGTTTTCGCTTTCGGCAGCCTCCGGAGCAAAAAAGACAAACGTCCAGCTTTTGCTGCCACAGCAAAGGTGCCAGCAGGGAAAAGTAATGCTGGTTCTCACTGCCTCCTGGAACCCTTTCAAATGCCACAGACAATTTGGCCCTCTCTGCTTTCCTGCGGACTGCATCCTCAAAAGCACCTGTTTTCGCTTTCGGCAGCCTCCGGAGCAAAAAAGACAAACGTCCAGCTTTTGCTGCCACAGCAAAGGTGCCAGCGGGGAAAAGTAATGCTGGTTCTCACTGCCTCCTGGAACCCTTTCAAATGCCCCAGACAATTAAGCCCTCTCTGCTTTCCTGCGGACTCTATCCTCAAAAGCGCCTTTTTTCACTTTCGGCGCCCTCCGGTGGTAAAAAGACAAACGTCCAGGTTTTGCTGCCACAGCAAAGGTGCCAGCGGGGAAAAGTGATGCTGGTTCTCACTGCCTCCTGGAACTCTTTCAAATGCCACAGACAATTTGGCCCTCTCTGCTTTCCTGCGGACTCCATCCTCAAAAGCACCTATTTTCGCTTTCGGCAGCCTCCGGAGCAAAAAAGACAAACGTCCAGCTTTTGCTGCCACAGCAAAGGTGCCAGCGGGGAAAAGTAATGCTGGTTCTCACTGCCTCCTGGAACCTGTTCAAATGCCCCAGACAATTTGGCCCTCTCTGCTTTCCTGCGGACTCCATCCTCAAAAGCACCTGTTTTCGCTTTCGGCAGCCTCCGGAGCAAAAAAGACAAACGTCCAGCTTTTGCTGCCACAACAAAGGTGCCAGCGGGGAAAAGTAATGCTGGTTCTCACTGCCTCCTGGAACCTCTTCAAATGCCACAGACAATTTGGCCCTCTCTGCTTTCCTGCGGACTCCATCCTCAAAAGCACCTGTTTTCGCTTTCGGCAGCCTCCGGAGCAAAAAAGACAAACGTCCAGCTTTTGCTGCCACAGCAAAGGTGCCAGTGGGGAAAAGTAATGCTGGTTCTCACTGCCTCCTGGAACCCTTTCAAATGCCACAGACAATTTGGCCCTCTCTGCTTTCCTGCGGACTCCATCCTCAAAAGCACCTGTTTTCGCTTTCGGCAGCCTCCGGAGCAAAAAAGACAAACGTCCAGCTTTTGCTGCCACAGCAAAGGTGCCAGCGGGGAAAAGTAATGCTGGTTCTCACTGCCTCCTGGAACCCTTTCAAATGCCCCAGACAATTTGGCCCTCTCTGCTTTCCTGCGGACTCCATCCTCAAAAGCACCTGTTTTCGCTTTCGGCAGCCTCCGGAGCAAAAAAGACAAACGTCCAGCTTTTGCTGCCACAACAAAGGTGCCAGCGGGGAAAAGTAATGCTGGTTCTCACTGCCTCCTGGAACCCTTTCAAATGCCCCAGACAATTTGGCCCTCTCTGCTTTCCTGCGGACTCTATCCTCAAAAGCACCTGTTTTCGCTTTCGGCAGCCTCCGGAGCAAAAAAGACAAACGTCCAGCTTTTGCTGCCACAGCAAAGGTGCCAGCGGGGAAAAGTAATGCTGGTTCTCACTGCATCCTGGAACTCTTTCAAATGCCACAGACAATTTGGCCCTCTCTGCTTTCCTGCGGACTCCATCCTCAAAAGCACCTATTTTCGCTTTCGGCAGCCTCCGGAGCATAAAAGACAAACGTCCAGCTTTTGCTGCCACAGCAAAGGTGCCAGCGGGGAAAAGTAATGCTGGTTCTCACTGCCTCCTGGAACCCTTTCAAATGCCACAATTTGGCCCTCTCTGCTTTCCTGTGGACTCCATCCTCAAAAGCACCTGTTTTCGCTTTCGGCAACCTCCGGAGCAAAAAAGACAAACGTCCAGCTTTTGCTGCCACAGCAAAGGTGCCAGCGGGGAAAAGTAATGCTGGTTCTCACTGCCTCCTGGAACCTCTTCAAATGCCCCTGACAATTTGGCCCTCTCTGCTTTCCTGCGGACTCTATCCTCAAAAGCGACTTTTTTCACTTTTGGCGCCCTCCGGTGGTATAAAGACAAACGTCCAGCTTTTGCTGCCACAGCAAAGGTGCCAGCGGGGAAAAGTAATGCTGGTTCTCACTGCCTCCTGGAACCCTTTCAAATGCCACAGACAATTTGGCCCTCTCTGCTTTCCTGCGGACTCCATCCTCAAAAGCACCTGTTTTCGCTTTCAGCAGCCTCCGGAGCAAAAAAGACAAACGTCCAGCTTTTGCTGCCACAGCAAAGGTGCCAGCGGGGAAAAGTAATGCTGGTTCTCACTGCCTCCTGGAACCCTTTCAAATGCCACAGACAATTTGGCCCTCTCTGCTTTCCTGCGGACCCCATCCTCAAAAGCACCTGTTTTCGCTTTCGGCAACCTCCGGAGCAAAAAAGACAAACGTCCAGCTTTTGCTGCCACAGCAAAGGTGCCAGCGGGGAAAAGTAATGCTGGTTCTCACTGCCTCCTGGAACCCTTTCAAATGCCACAGACAATTTGGCCCTCTCTGCTTTCCTGCGGACTCCATCCTCAAAAGCACCTGTTTTCGCTTTCGGCAGCCTCCGGAGCAAAAAAGACAAACGTCCAGCTTTTGCTGCCACAGCAAAGGTGCCAGCGGGGAAAAGTAATGCTGGTTCTCACTGCCTCCTGGAACCTCTTCAAATGCCCCAGACAATTTGGCCCTCTCTGCTTTCCTGCGGACTCCATCCTCAAAAGCACCTGTTTTCGCTTTCGGCAGCCTCCGGAGCAAAAAAGACAAACGTCCAGCTTTTGCTGCCACAGCAAAGGTGCCAGCGGGGAAAAGTAATGCTGGTTCTCACTGCCTCCTGGAACCCTTTCAAATGCCACAGACAATTTGGCCCTCTCTGCTTTCCTGCGGACTCCATCCTCAAAAGCACCTGTTTTCGCTTTCGGCAGCCTCCGGAGCAAAAAAGACAAACGTCCAGCTTTTGCTGCCACAGCAAAGGTGCCAGCGGGGAAAAGTAATGCTGGTTCTCACTGCCTCCTGGAACCCTTTCAAATGCCCCAGACAATTTGGCCCTCTCTGCTTTCCTGCGGACTCCATCCTCAAAAGCACCTGTTTTCGCTTTCGGCAGCCTCCGGAGCAAAAAAGACAAACGTCCAGCTTTTGCTGCCACAACAAAGGTGCCAGCGGGGAAAAGTAATGCTGGTTCTCACTGCCTCCTGGAACCCTTTCAAATGCCCCAGACAATTTGGCCCTCTCTGCTTTCCTGCGGACTCCATCCTCAAAAGCACCTGTTTTCGCTTTCGGCAACCTCCGGAGCAAAAAAGACAAACGTCCAGCTTTTGCTGCCACAGCAAAGGTGCCAGCGGGGAAAAGTAATGCTGGTTCTCACTGCATCCTGGAACTCTTTCAAATGCCACAGACAATTTGGCCCTCTCTGCTTTCCTGCGGACTCCATCCTCAAAAGCACCTATTTTCGCTTTCGGCAGCCTCCGGAGCATAAAAGACAAACGTCCAGCTTTTGCTGCCACAGCAAAGGTGCCAGCGGGGAAAAGTAATGCTGGTTCTCACTGCCTCCTGGAACCCTTTCAAATGCCACAGACAATTTGGCCCTCTCTGCTTTCCTGTGGACTCCATCCTCAAAAGCACCTGTTTTCGCTTTCGGCAACCTCCGGAGCAAAAAAGACAAACGTCCAGCTTTTGCTGCCACAGCAAAGGTGCCAGCGGGGAAAAGTAATGCTGGTTCTCACTGCCTCCTGGAACCTCTTCAAATGCCCCTGACAATTTGGCCCTCTCTGCTTTCCTGCGGACTCTATCCTCAAAAGCGACTTTTTTCACTTTTGGCGCCCTCCGGTGGTATAAAGACAAACGTCCAGCTTTTGCTGCCACAGCAAAGGTGCCAGCGGGGAAAAGTAATGCTGGTTCTCACTGCCTCCTGGAACTCTTTCAAATGCCACAGACAATTTGGCCCTCTCTGCTTTCCTGCGGACTCCATCCTCAAAAGCACCTGTTTTCGCTTTCAGCAGCCTCCGGAGCAAAAAAGACAAACGTCCAGCTTTTGCTGCCACAGCAAAGGTGCCAGCGGGGAAAAGTAATGCTGGTTCTCACTGCCTCCTGGAACCCTTTCAAATGCCACAGACAATTTGGCCCTCTCTGCTTTCCTGCGGACCCCATCCTCAAAAGCACCTGTTTTCGCTTTCGGCAACCTCCGGAGCAAAAAAGACAAACGTCCAGCTTTTGCTGCCACAGCAAAGGTGCCAGCGGGGAAAAGTAATGCTGGTTCTCACTGCCTCCTGGAACCCTTTCAAATGCCACAGACAATTTGGCCCTCTCTGCTTTCCTGCGGACTCCATCCTCAAAAGCACCTGTTTTCGCTTTCGGCAGCCTCCGGAGCAAAAAAAGACAAACGTCCAGCTTTTGCTGCCACAGCAAAGGTGCCAGCGGGGAAAAGTAATGCTGGTTCTCACTGCCTCCTGGAACCCTTTCAAATGCCACAGACAATTTGGCCCTCTCTGCTTTCCTGCGGACTCCATCCTCAAAAGCACCTGTTTTCGCTTTCGGCAACCTCCGGAGCAAAAAAGACAAACGTCCAGCTTTTGCTGCCACAGCATAGGTGCCAGCGGGGAAAAGTAATGCTGGTTCTCACTGCCTCCTGGAACCTCTTCAAATGCCACAGACAATTTGGCCCTCTCTGCTTTCCTGCGGACTCCATCCTCAAAAGCACCTGTTTTCGCTTTCGGCAGCCTCCGGAGCAAAAAAGACAAACGTCCAGCTTTTGCTGCCACAGCAAAGGTGCCAGCGGGGAAAAGTAATGCTGGTTCTCACTGCCTCCTGGAACCCTTTCAAATGCCACAGACAATTTGGCCCTCTCTGCTTTCCTGCGGACTCCATCCTCAAAAGCACCTGTTTTCGCTTTCGGCAGCCTCCGGAGCAAAAAAGACAAACGTCCAGCTTTTGCTGCCACAGCAAAGGTGCCAGCGGGGAAAAGTAATGCTGGTTCTCACTGCCTCCTGGAACCCTTTCAAATGCCACAGACAATTTGGCCCTCTCTGCTTTCCTGCGGACTCCATCCTCAAAAGCGCCTTTTTTCACTTTTGGCGCCCTCCGGTGGTAAAAAGACAAACGTCCAGCTTTTGCTGCCACAGCAAAGGTGCCAGCGGGGAAAAGTAATGCTGGTTCTCACTGCCTCCTGGAACTCTTTCAAATGCCACAGACAATTTGGCCCTCTCTGCTTTCCTGCGGACTCCATCCTCAAAAGCACCTGTTTTCGCTTTCGGCAGCCTCCGGAGCAAAAAAGACAAACGTCCAGCTTTTGCTGCCACAGCAAAGGTGCCAGCGGGGAAAAGTAATGCTGGTTCTCACTGCCTCCTGGAACCTCTTCAAATGCCCCAGACAATTTGGCCCTCTCTGCTTTCCTGCGGACTCCATCCTCAAAAGCACCTGTTTTCGCTTTTGGCAGCCTCCGGAGCAAAAAAGACAAACGTCCAGCTTTTGCTGCCACAGCAAAGGTGCCAGCGGGGAAAAGTAATGCTGGTTCTCACTGCCTCCTGGAACCCTTTCAAATGCCACAGACAATTTGGCCCTCTCTGCTTTCCTGCGGACTCCATCCTCAAAAGCACCTGTTTTCGCTTTCGGAAGCCTCCGGAGCAAAAAAGACAAACGTCCAGCTTTTGCTGCCACAGCAAAGGTGCCAGCGGGGAAAAGTAATGCTGGTTCTCAGTGCCTCCTGGAACCCTTTCAAATGCCCCTGACAATTTGGCCATCTCTGCTTTCCTGCGGACTCTATCCTCAAAAGCGCCTTTTTTCACTTTCGGCGCCCTCCGGTGGTAAAAAGACAAACGTCCAGCTTTTGCTGCCACAGCAAAGGTGCCAGCGGGGAAAAGTAATGCTGGTTCTCACTGCCTCCTGGAACCCTTTCAAATGCCACAGACAATTTGGCCCTCTCTGCTTTCCTGCGGACTCCATCCTCAAAAGCACCTGTTTTCGCTTTCGGCAGCCTCCGGAGCAAAAAAGACAAACGTCCAGCTTTTGCTGCCACAGCAAAGGTGCCAGCGGGGAAAAGTAATGCTGGTTCTCACTGCCTCCTGGAACTCCTTCAAATGCCCCAGACAATTTGGCCCTCTCTGCTTTCCTGCGGACTCCATCCTCAAAAGCACCTGTTTTCGCTTTCGGCAGCCTCCGGAGCAAAAAAGACAAACGTCCAGCTTTTGCTGCCACAGCAAAGGTGCCAGCGGGGAAAAGTAATGCTGGTTCTCACTGCCTCCTGGAACCCTTTCAAATGCCCCAGACTATTTGGCCCTCTCTGCTTTCCTGCGGACTCCATCCTCAAAAGCACCTGTTTTCGCTTTCGGCAGCCTCCGGAGCAAAAAAGACAAACGTCCAGCTTTTGCTGCCACAGCAAAGGTGCCAGCGGGGAAAAGTAATGCTGGTTCTCACTGCCTCCTGGAACCCTTTCAAATGCCCCTGACAATTTGGCCCTCTCTGCTTTCCTGCGGACTCCATCCTCAAAAGCACCTGTTTTCGCTTTCGGCAGCCTCCGGAGCAAAAAAGACAAACGTCCAGCTTTTGCTGCCACAGCAAAGGTGCCAGCGGGGAAAAGTAATGCTGGTTCTCACTGCCTCCTGGAACCCTTTCAAATGCCACAGACAATTTGGCCCTCTCTGCTTTCCTGCGGACTCCATCCTCAAAAGCACCTGTTTTCGCTTTCGGCAGCCTCCGGAGCAAAAAAGACAAACGTCCAGCTTTTGCTGCCACAACAAAGGTGTCAGCGGGGAAAAGTAATGCTGGTTCTCACTGCCTCCTGGAACCCTTTCAAATGCCCCAGACAATTTGGCCCTCTCTGCTTTCCTGCGGACTCCATCCTCAAAAGCACCTATTTTCGCTTTCGGCAGCCTCCGGAGCATAAAAGACAAACGTTCAGCTTTTGCTGCCACAGCAAAGGTGCCAGCGGGGAAAAGTAATGCTGGTTCTCACTGCCTCCTGGAACCCTTTCAAATGCCACAGACAATTTGGCCCTCTCTGCTTTCCTGTGGACTCCATCCTCAAAAGCACCTGTTTTCGCTTTCGGCAACCTCCGGAGCAAAAAAGACAAACGTCCAGCTTTTGCTGCCACAGCAAAGGTGCCAGCGGGGAAAAGTAATGCTGGTTCTCACTGCCTCCTGGAACCTCTTCAAATGCCCCTGACAATTTGGCCCTCTCTGCTTTCCTGCGGACTCTATCCTCAAAAGCGACTTTTTTCACTTTTGGCGCCCTCCGGTGGTATAAAGACAAACGTCCAGGTTTTGCTGCCACAGCAAAGGTGCCAGCGGGGAAAAGTAATGCTGGTTCTCACTGCCTCCTGGAACTCTTTCAAATGCCACAGACAATTTGGCCCTCTCTGCTTTCCTGCGGACTCCATCCTCAAAAGCACCTGTTTTCGCTTTCAGCAGCCTCCGGAGCAAAAAAGACAAACGTCCAGCTTTTGCTGCCACAGCAAAGGTGCCAGCGGGGAAAAGTAATGCTGGTTCTCACTGCCTCCTGGAACCCTTTCAAATGCCCCAGACAATTTGGCCCTCTCTGCTTTCCTGCGGACCCCATCCTCAAAAGCACCTGTTTTCGCTTTCGGCAACCTCCGGAGCAAAAAAGACAAACGTCCAGCTTTTGCTGCCACAGCAAAGGTGCCAGCGGGGAAAAGTAATGCTGGTTCTCACTGCCTCCTGGAACCCTTTCAAATGCCACAGACAATTTGGCCCTCTCTGCTTTCCTGCGGACTCCATCCTCAAAAGCACCTGTTTTCGCTTTCGGCAACCTCCGGAGCAAAAAAGACAAACGTCCAGCTTTTGCTGCCACAGCATAGGTGCCAGCGGGGAAAAGTAATGCTGGTTCTCACTGCCTCCTGGAACCTCTTCAAATGCCACAGACAATTTGGCCCTCTCTGCTTTCCTGCGGACTCCATCCTCAAAAGCACCTGTTTTCGCTTTCGGCAGCCTCCGGAGCAAAAAAGACAAACGTCCAGCTTTTGCTGCCACAGCATAGGTGCCAGCGGGGAAAAGTAATGCTGGTTCTCACTGCCTCCTGGAACCTCTTCAAATGCCACAGACAATTTGGCCCTCTCTGCTTTCCTGCGGACTCCATCCTCAAAAGCACCTGTTTTCGCTTTCGGCAGCCTCCGGAGCAAAAAAGACAAACGTCCAGCTTTTGCTGCCACAGCAAAGGTGCCAGCGGGGAAAAGTAATGCTGGTTCTCACTGCCTCCTGGAACCCTTTCAAATGCCACAGACAATTTGGCCCTCTCTGCTTTCCTGCGGACTCCATCCTCAAAAGCACCTGTTTTCGCTTTCGGCAGCCTCCGGAGCAAAAAAGACAAACGTCCAGCTTTTGCTGCCACAGCAAAGGTGCCAGCGGGGAAAAGTAATGCTGGTTCTCACTGCCTCCTGGAACCCTTTCAAATGCCACAGACAATTTGGCCCTCTCTGCTTTCCTGCGGACTCCATCCTCAAAAGCGCCTTTTTTCACTTTTGGCGCCCTCCGGTGGTAAAAAGACAAACGTCCAGCTTTTGCTGCCACAGCAAAGGTGCCAGCGGGGAAAAGTAATGCTGGTTCTCACTGCCTCCTGGAACTCTTTCAAATGCCACAGACAATTTGGCCCTCTCTGCTTTCCTGCGGACTCCATCCTCAAAAGCACCTGTTTTCGCTTTCGGCAGCCTCCGGAGCAAAAACGACAAACGTCCAGCTTTTGCTGCCACAGCAAAGGTGCCAGCGGGGAAAAGTAATGCTGGTTCTCACTGCCTCCTGGAACCTCTTCAAATGCCCCAGACAATTTGGCCCTCTCTGCTTTCCTGCGGACTCCATCCTCAAAAGCACCTGTTTTCGCTTTTGGCAGCCTCCGGAGCAAAAAAGACAAACGTCCAGCTTTTGCTGCCACAGCAAAGGTGCCAGCGGGGAAAAGTAATGCTGGTTCTCACTGCCTCCTGGAACCCTTTCAAATGCCACAGACAATTTGGCCCTCTCTGCTTTCCTGCGGACTCCATCCTCAAAAGCACCTGTTTTCGCTTTCGGAAGCCTCCGGAGCAAAAAAGACAAACGTCCAGCTTTTGCTGCCACAGCAAAGGTGCCAGCGGGGAAAAGTAATGCTGGTTCTCAGTGCCTCCTGGAACCCTTTCAAATGCCCCTGACAATTTGGCCCTCTCTGCTTTCCTGCGGACTCTATCCTCAAAAGCGCCTTTTTTCACTTTCGGCGCCCTCCGGTGGTAAAAAGACAAACGTCCAGCTTTTGCTGCCACAGCAAAGGTGCCAGCGGGGAAAAGTAATGCTGGTTCTCACTGCCTCCTGGAACCCTTTCAAATGCCACAGACAATTTGGCCCTCTCTGCTTTCCTGCGGACTCCATCCTCAAAAGCACCTGTTTTCGCTTTCGGCAGCCTCCGGAGCAAAAAAGACAAACGTCCAGCTTTTGCTGCCACAGCAAAGGTGCCAGCGGGGAAAAGTAATGCTGGTTCTCACTGCCTCCTGGAACTCCTTCAAATGCCCCAGACAATTTGGCCCTCTCTGCTTTCCTGCGGACTCCATCCTCAAAAGCACCTGTTTTCGCTTTCGGCAGCCTCCGGAGCAAAAAAGACAAACGTCCAGCTTTTGCTGCCACAGCAAAGGTGCCAGCGGGGAAAAGTAATGCTGGTTCTCACTGCCTCCTGGAACCCTTTCAAATGCCCCAGACTATTTGGCCCTCTCTGCTTTCCTGCGGACTCCATCCTCAAAAGCACCTGTTTTCGCTTTCGGCAGCCTCCGGAGCAAAAAAGACAAACGTCCAGCTTTTGCTGCCACAGCAAAGGTGCCAGCGGGGAAAAGTAATGCTGGTTCTCACTGCCTCCTGGAACCTCTTCAAATGCCCCAGACAATTTGGCCCTCTCTGCTTTCCTGCGGACTCCATCCTCAAAAGCACCTGTTTTCACTTTTGGCAGCCTCCGGAGCAAAAAAGACAAACGTCCAGCTTTTGCTGCCACAGCAAAGGTGCCAGCGGGGAAAAGTAATGCTGGTTCTCACTGCCTCCTGGAACCCTTTCAAATGCCCCAGACAATTTGGCCCTCTCTGCTTTCCTGCGGACTCCATCCTCAAAAGCACCTGTTTTCGCTTTCGGCAACCTCCGGAGCAAAAAAGACAAACGTCCAGCTTTTGCTGCCACAGCAAAGGTGCCAGCGGGGAAAAGTAATGCTGGTTCTCACTGCCTCCTGGAACTCTTTCAAATGCCACAGACAATTTGGCCCTCTCTGCTTTCCTGCGGACTCCATCCTCAAAAGCACCTGTTTTCGCTTTCAGCAGCCTCCGGAGCAAAAAAGACAAACGTCCAGCTTTTGCTGCCACAGCAAAGGTGCCAGCGGGGAAAAGTAATGCTGGTTCTCACTGCCTCCTGGAACCCTTTCAAATGCCACAGACAATTTGGCCCTCTCTGCTTTCCTGCGGACTCCATCCTTAAAAGCACCTGTTTTCGCTTTCGGCAGCCTCCGGAGCAAAAAAGACAAACGTCCAGCTTTTGCTGCCACAGCAAAGGTGCCAGCGGGGAAAAGTAATGCTGGTTCTCACTGCCTCCTGGAACCTCTTCAAATGCCCCAGACAATTTGGCCCTCTCTGCTTTCCTGCGGACTCCATCCTCAAAAGCACCTGTTTTCACTTTTGGCAGCCTCCGGAGCAAAAAAGACAAACGTCCAGCTTTTGCTGCCACAGCAAAGGTGCCAGCGGGGAAAAGTAATGCTGGTTCTCACTGCCTCCTGGAACCCTTTCAAATGCCACAGACAATTTGGCCCTCTCTGCTTTCCTGCGGACTCCATCCTCAAAAGCACCTGTTTTCGCTTTCGGCAACCTCCGGAGCAAAAAAGACAAACGTCCAGCTTTTGCTGCCACAGCAAAGGTGCCAGCGGGGAAAAGTAATGCTGGTTCTCACTGCCTCCTGGAACCCTTTCAAATGCCACAGACAATTTGGCCCTCTCTGCTTTCCTGCGGACTCCATCCTCAAAAGCACCTGTTTTCGCTTTCGGCAGCCTCCGGAGCAAAAAAAGACAAACGTCCAGCTTTTGCTGCCACAGCAAAGGTGCCAGAGGGGAAAAGTAATGCTGGTTCTCACTGCCTCCTGGAACCCTTTCAAATGCCACAGACAATTTGGCCCTCTCTGCTTTCCTGCGGACTCCATCCTCAAAAGCACCTGTTTTCGCTTTCGGCAACCTCCGGAGCAAAAAAGACAAACGTCCAGCTTTTGCTGCCACAGCATAGGTGCCAGCGGGGAAAAGTAATGCTGGTTCTCACTGCCTCCTGGAACCTCTTCAAATGCCACAGACAATTTGGCCCTCTCTGCTTTCCTGCGGACTCCATCCTCAAAAGCACCTGTTTTCGCTTTCGGCAGCCTCCGGAGCAAAAAAGACAAACGTCCAGCTTTTGCTGCCACAGCAAAGGTGCCAGCGGGGAAAAGTAATGCTGGTTCTCACTGCCTCCTGGAACCCTTTCAAATGCCACAGACAATTTGGCCCTCTCTGCTTTCCTGCGGACTCCATCCTCAAAAGCACCTGTTTTCGCTTTCGGCAGCCTCCGGAGCAAAAAAGACAAACGTCCAGCTTTTGCTGCCACAGCAAAGGTGCCAGCGGGGAAAAGTAATGCTGGTTCTCACTGCCTCCTGGAACCCTTTCAAATGCCACAGACAATTTGGCCCTCTCTGCTTTCCTGCGGACTCCATCCTCAAAAGCACCTGTTTTCGCTTTCGGCAGCCTCCGGAGCAAAAAAGACAAACGTCCAGCTTTTGCTGCCACAACAAAGGTGCCAGCGGGGAAAAGTAATGCTGGTTCTCACTGCCTCCTGGAACCCTTTCAAATGCCCCAGACAATTTGGCCCTCTCTGCTTTCCTGCGGACTCCATCCTCAAAAGCACCTGTTTTCGCTTTTGGCAACCTCCGGAGCAAAAAAGACAAACGTCCAGCTTTTGCTGCCACAGCAAAGGTGCCAGCGGGGAAAAGTAATGCTGGTTCTCACTGCCTCCTGGAACTCTTTCAAATGCCACAGACAATTTGGCCCTCTCTGCTTTCCTGCGGACTCCATCCTCAAAAGCACCTATTTTCGCTTTCGGCAGCCTCCGGAGCATAAAAGACAAACGTCCAGCTTTTGCTGCCACAGCAAAGGTGCCAGCGGGGAAAAGTAATGCTGGTTCTCACTGCCTCCTGGAACCCTTTCAAATGCCACAGACAATTTGGCCCTCTCTGCTTTCCTGTGGACTCCATCCTCAAAAGCACCTGTTTTCGCTTTCGGCAACCTCCGGAGCAAAAAAGACAAACGTCCAGCTTTTGCTGCCACAGCAAAGGTGCCAGCGGGGAAAAGTAATGCTGGTTCTCACTGCCTCCTGGAACCCTTTCAAATGCCCCAGACAATTTGGCCCTCTCTGCTTTCCTGCGGACTCTATCCTCAAAAGCGCCTTTTTTCACTTTTGGCGCCCTCCGGTGGTAAAAAGACAAACGTCCAGCTTTTGCTGCCACAGCAAAGGTGCCAGCGGGGAAAAGTAATGCTGGTTCTCACTGCCTCCTGGAACTCTTTCAAATGCCACAGACAATTTGGCCCTCTCTGCTTTCCTGCGGACTCCATCCTCAAAAGCACCTGTTTTCGCTTTCGGCAGCCTCCGGAGCAAAAAAGACAAACGTCCAGCTTTTGCTGCCACAGCAAAGGTGCCAGCGGGGAAAAGTAATGCTGGTTCTCACTGCCTCCTGGAACCCTTTCAAATGCCCCAGACAATTTGGCCCTCTCTGCTTTCCTGCGGACCCCATCCTCAAAAGCACCTGTTTTCGCTTTCGGCAACCTCCGGAGCAAAAAAGACAAACGTCCAGCTTTTGCTGCCACAGCAAAGGTGCCAGCGGGGAAAAGTAATGCTGGTTCTCACTTCCTCCTGGAACCCTTTCAAATGCCACAGACAATTTGGCCCTCTCTGCTTTCCTGCAGACTCCATCCTCAAAAGCACCTGTTTTCGCTTTCGGCAGCCTCCGGAGCAAAAAAGACAAACGTCCAGCTTTTGCTGCCACAGCAAAGGTGCCAGCGGGGAAAAGTAATGCTGGTTCTCACTGCCTCCTGGAACCTCTTCAAATGCCCCAGACAATTTGGCCCTCTCTGCTTTCCTGCGGACTCCATCCTCAAAAGCACCTGTTTTCACTTTCGGCGCCCTCCGGTGGTAAAAAGACAAACGTCCAGCTTTTGCTGCCACAGCAAAGGTGCCAGCGGGGAAAAGTAATGCTGGTTCTCACTGCCTCCTGGAACTCTTTCAAATGCCACAGACAATTTGGCCCTCTCTGCTTTCCTGCGGACTCCATCCTCAAAAGCACCTGTTTTCGCTTTCGGAAGCGTCCGGAGCAAAAAAGACAAACGTCCAGCTTTTGCTGCCACAACAAAGGTGCCAGCGGGGAAAAGTAATGCTGGTTCTCACTGCCTCCTGGAACCCTTTCAAATGCCCCAGACAATTTGGCCCTCTCTACTTCCCTGCGGACTCCATCCTCAAAAGCACCTGTTTTCGCTTTCGGCAACCTCCGGAGCAAAAAAGACAAACGTCCAGCTTTTGCTGCCACAGCAAAGGTGCCAGCGGGGAAAAGTAATGCTGGTTCTCACTGCCTCCTGGAACCCTTTCAAATGCCACAGACAATTTGGCCCTCTCTGCTTTCCTGCAGACTCCATCCTCAAAAGCACCTGTTTTCGCTTTCGGCAGCCTCCGGAGCAAAAAAGACAAACGTCCAGCTTTTGCTGCCACAGCAAAAGTGCCAGCGGGGAAAAGTAATGCTGGTTCTCACTGCCTCCTGGAACCCTTTCAAATGCCACAGACAATTTGGCGCTCTCTGCTTTCCTGCGGACTCCATCCTCAAAAGCACCTGTTTTCGCTTTCGGCAGCCTCTGGAGCTAAAAAGACAAACGTCCAGCTTTTGCTGCCACAGCAAAGGTGCCAGCGGGGAAAAGTAAAGCTGGTTCTCACTGCCTCCTGGAACCCTTTCAAATGCCCCTGACAATTTGGCCCTCTCTGCTTTCCTGCGGACTCTATCCTCAAAAGCGCCTTTTTTCACTTTCGGCGCCCTCCGGTGGTAAAAAGACAAACGTCCAGCTTTTGCTGCCACAGCAAAGGTGCCAGCGGGGAAAAGTAGTGCTGGTTCTCACTGCCTCCTGGAACTCTTTCAAATGCCACAGACAATTTGGCCCTCTCTGCTTTCCTGCGGACTCCATCCTCAAAAGCACCTATTTTCGCTTTCGGCAGCCTCCGGAGCATAAAAGACAAACGTCCAGCTTTTGCTGCCACAGCAAAGGTGCCAGCGGGGAAAAGTAATGCTGGTTCTCACTGCCTCCTGGAACCCTTTCAAATGCCACAGACAATTTGGCCCTCTCTGCTTTCCTGTGGACTCCATCCTCAAAAGCACCTGTTTTCGCTTTCGGCAGCCTCCGGAGCAAAGAAGACAAACGTCCAGCTTTTGCTGCCACAGCAAAGGTGCCAGCGGGGAAAAGTAATGCTGGTTCTCACTGCCTCCTGGAACCCTTTCAAATGCCACAGACAATTTGGCCCTCTCTGCTTTCCTGCGGACTCCATCCTCAAAAGCACCTGTTTTCGCTTTCGGCAGCCTCCGGAGCAAAAAAGACAAACGTCCAGCTTTTGCTGCCACAGCAAAGGTGCCAGCGGGGAAAAGTAATGCTGGTTCTCACTGCCTCCTGGAACCCTTTCAAATGCCACAGACAATTTGGCCCTCTCTGCTTTCCTGCGGACTCCATCCTCAAAAGCACCTGTTTTCGCTTTCGGCAGCCTCCGGAGCAAAAAAGACAAACGTCCAGCTTTTGCTGCCACAGCAAAGGTGCCAGCGGGGAAAAGTGATGCTGGTTCTCACTGCCTCCTGGAACCCTTTCAAATGCCCCAGACAATTTGGCCCTCTCTGCTTTCCTGCGGACTCCATCCTCAAAAGCACCTGTTTTCGCTTTCGGCAGCCTCCGGAGCAAAAAAGACAAAC
Organism: Vanellus vanellus; assembly: GCF_965231255.1. NCBI lineage: Eukaryota > Metazoa > Chordata > Aves > Charadriiformes > Charadriidae > Vanellus > Vanellus vanellus. The sequence goes on from NW_028126748.1 coordinate 28,905, forward strand.
GTCCAGCTTTTGCTGCCACAACAAAGCTGCCAGCGGGGAAAAGTAATGCTGGTTCTCAGTGCCTCCTGGAACCCTTTCAAATGCCACAGACAATTTGGCCCTCTCTGCTTTCCTGCGGACTCCATCCTCAAAAGCACCTGTTTTCGCTTTTGGCAACCTCCGGAGCAAAAAAGACAAACGTCCAGCTTTTGCTGCCACAGCAAAGGTGCCAGCGGGGAAAAGTAATGCTGGTTCTCACTGCCTCCTGGAACCCTTTCAAATGCCACAGACAATTTGGCCCTCTCTGCTTTCCTGTGGACTCCATCCTCAAAAGCACCTGTTTTCGCTTTCGGCAGCCTCCGGAGCAAAAAAGACAAACGTCCAGCTTTTGCTGCCACAGCAAAGGTGCCAGCGGGGAAAAGTAATGCTGGTTCTCACTGCCTCCTGGAACCCTTTCAAATGCCACAGACAATTTGGCCCTCTCTGCTTTCCTGCGGACTCTATCCTCAAATCGCCTTTTTTCACTTTCGGCGCCCTCCGGTGGTAAAAAGACAAACGTCCAGCTTTTGCTGCCACAGCAAAGGTGCCAGCGGGGAAAAGTAATGCTGGTTCTCACTGCCTCCTGGAACTCTTTCAAATGCCACAGACAATTTGGCCCTCTCTGCTTTCCTGCGGACTCCATCCTCAAAAGCACCTATTTTCGCTTTCGGCAGCCTCCGGAGCAAAAAAGACAAACGTCCAGCTTTTGCTGCCACAGCAAAGGTGCCAGCGGGGAAAAGTAATGCTGGTTCTCACTGCCTCCTGGAACCTCTTCAAATGCCCCAGACAATTTGGCCCTCTCTGCTTTCCTGCGGACTCCATCCTCAAAAGCACCTCTTTTCGCTTTTGGCAACCTCCGGAGCAAAAAAGACAAACGTCCAGCTTTTGCTGCCACAGCAAAGGTGCCAGCGGGGAAAAGTAATGCTGGTTCTCACTGCCTCCTGGAACCCTTTCAAATGCCCCAGACAACTTGGCCCTCTCTGCTTTCCTGCGGACTCCATCCTCAAAAGCACCTGTTTTCGCTTTCGGCAGCCTCCGGAGCAAAAAAGACAAACGTCCAGCTTTTGCTGCCACAACAAAGGTGCCAGCGGGGAAAAGTAATGCTGGTTCTCACTGCCTCCTGGAACCCTTTCAAATGCCACAGACAATTTGGCCCTCTCTGCTTTCCTGCGGACTCCATCCTCAAAAGCACCTGTTTTCGCTTTCGGCAGCGTCCGGAGCAAAAAAGACAAACGTCCAGCTTTTGCTGCCACAGCAAAGGTGCCAGCGGGGAAAAGTAATGCTGGTTCTCACTGCCTCCTGGAACCCTTTCAAATGCCACAGACAATTTGGCCCTCTCTGCTTTCCTGCGGACTCCATCCTCAAAAGCACCTGTTTTCGCTTTCGGCAGCGTCCGGAGCAAAAAGACAAACGTCCAGCTTTTGCTGCCACAGCAAAGGTGCCAGCAGGGAAAAGTAATGCTGGTTCTCACTGCGTCCTGGAACTCTTTCAAATGCCACAGACAATTTGGCCCTCTCTGCTTTCCTGCGGACTCTATCCTCAAATCGCCTTTTTTCACTTTCGGCGCCCTCCGGTGGTAAAAAGACAAACGTCCAGCTTTTGCTGCCACAGCAAAGGTGCCAGCGGGGAAAAGTAATGCTGGTTCTCACTGCCTCCTGGAACTCTTTCAAATGCCACAGACAATTTGGCCCTCTCTGCTTTCCTGCGGACTCCATCCTCAAAAGCACCTGTTTTCGCTTTCGGCAGCCTCCGGAGCAAAAAAGACAAACGTCCAGCTTTTGCTGCCACAGCAAAGGTGCCAGCGGGGAAAAGTAATGCTGGTTCTCACTGCCTCCTGGAACCTCTTCAAATGCCCCTGACAATTTGGCCCTCTCTGCTTTCCTGCGGACTCCATCCTCAAAAGCACCTGTTTTCGCTTTTGGCAACCTCCGGAGCAAAAAAGACAAACGTCCAGCTTTTGCTGCCACAACAAAGGTGCCAGCGGGGAAAAGTAATGCTGGTTCTCACTGCCTCCTGGAACCCTTTCAAATGCCCCAGACAATTAAGCCCTCTCTGCTTTCCTGCGGACTCCATCCTCAAAAGCACCTGTTTTCGCTTTCGGCAACCTCCGGAGCAAAAAAGACAAACGTCCAGCTTTTGCTGCCACAGCAAAGGTGCCAGCGGGGAAAAGTAATGCTGGTTCTCACTGCCTCCTGGAACCCTTTCAAATGCCCCAGACAACTTGGCCCTCTCTGCTTTCCTGCGGACTCCATCCTCAAAAGCACCTGTTTTCGCTTTCGGCAGCCTCCGGAGCAAAAAAGACAAACGTCCAGCTTTTGCTGCCACAACAAAGGTGCCAGCGGGGAAAAGTAATGCTGGTTCTCACTGCCTCCTGGAACCCTTTCAAATGCCCCAGACAATTTGGCCCTCTCTGCTTTCCTGTGGACTCCATCCTCAAAAGCACCTGTTTTCGCTTTCGGCAGCCTCCGGAGCAAAAAAGACAAACGTCCAGCTTTTGCTGCCACAGCAAAGGTGCCAGCGGGGAAAAGTAATGCTGGTTCTCACTGCCTCCTGGAACCCTTTCAAATGCCACAGACAATTTGGCCCTCTCTGCTTTCCTGCGGACTCCATCCTCAAAAGCACCTGTTTTCGCTTTCGGCAGCCTCCGGAGCAAAAAAGACAAACGTCCAGCTTTTGCTGCCACAGCAAAGGTGCCAGCGGGGAAAAGTAATGCTGGTTCTCACTGCCTCCTGGAACCTCTTCAAATGCCCCAGACAATTTGGCCCTCTCTGCTTTCCTGCGGACTCCATCCTCAAAAGCACCTGTTTTCGCTTTTGGCAACCTCCGGAGCAAAAAGACAAACGTCCAGCTTTTGCTGCCACAGCAAAGGTGCCAGCGGGCAAAAGTAATGCTGGTTCTCACTGCCTCCTGGAACCCTTTCAAATGCCCCAGACAATTAAGCCCTCTCTGCTTTCCTGCGGACTCTATCCTCAAAAGCGCCTTTTTTCACTTTCGGCGCACTCCGGTGGTAAAAAGACAAACGTCCAGCTTTTGCTGCCACAGCAAAGGTGCCAGCGGGGAAAAGTGATGCTGGTTCTCACTGCCTCCTGGAACTCTTTCAAATGCCACAGACAATTTGGCCCTCTCTGCTTTCCTGCGGACTCCATCCTCAAAAGCACCTGTTTTCGCTTTCGGCAGCCTCCGGAGCAAAAAAGACAAACGTCCAGCCTTTGCTGCCACAACAAAGGTGCCAGCGGGGAAAAGTAATGCTGGTTCTCACTGCCTCCTGGAACCCTTTCAAATGCCCCAGACAATTTGGCCCTCTCTGCTTTCCTGCGGACTCTATCCTCAAAAGCACCTGTTTTCGCTTTCGGCAGCCTCCGGAGCAAAAAAGACAAACGTCCAGCTTTTGCTGCCACAGCAAAGGTGCCAGCGGGGAAAAGTAATGCAGGTTCTCACTACCTCCTTGAACCCTTTCAAATGCCACAGACAATTTGGCCCTCTCTGCTTTCCTGCGGACTCCATCCTCAAAAGCACCTGTTTTCGCTTTCGGCAACCTCCGGAGCAAAAAAGACAAACGTCCAGCTTTTGCTGCCACAGCAAAGGTGCCAGCAGGGAAAAGTAATGTTGGTTCTCACTGCCTCCTGGAACTCTTTCAAATGCCACAGACAATTTGGCCCTCTCTGCTTTCCTGCGGACTCCATCCTCAAAAGCACCTGTTTTCGCTTTCGGCAGCCTCCGGAGCAAAAAAGACAAACGTCCAGCTTTTGCTGCCACAGCAAAGGTGCCAGCGGGGAAAAGTAATGCTGGTTCTCACTGCCTCTTGGAACCTCTTCAAATGCCCCAGACAATTTGGCCCTCTCTGCTTTCCTGCGGACTCCATCCTCAAAAGCACCTGTTTTCGCTTTTGGCAACCTCCGGAGCAAAAAGACAAACGTCCAGCTTTTGCTGCCACAGCAAAGGTGCCAGCGGGGAAAAGTAATGCTGGTTCTCACTGCCTCCTGGAACCCTTTCAAATGCCACAGACAATTTGGCCCTCTCTGCTTTCCTGCGGACTCCATCCTCAAAAGCACCTGTTTTCGCTTTCGGCAGCCTCCGGAGCAAAAAAGACAAACGTCCAGCTTTTGCTGCCACAGCAAAGGTGCCAGCGGGGAAAAGTAATGCTGGTTCTCACTGCCTCCTGGAACCCTTTCAAATGCCCCAGACAATTAAGCCCTCTCTGCTTTCCTGCGGACTCTATCCTCAAAAGCGCCTTTTTTCACTTTCGGCGCACTCCGGTGGTAAAAAGACAAACGTCCAGCTTTTGCTGCCACAGCAAAGGTGCCAGCGGGGAAAAGTGATGCTGGTTCTCACTGCCTCCTGGAACTCTTTCAAATGCCACAGACAATTTGGCCCTCTCTGCTTTCCTGCGGACTCCATCCTCAAAAGCACCTGTTTTCGCTTTCGGCAGCCTCCGGAGCAAAAAAGACAAACGTCCAGCCTTTGCTGCCACAACAAAGGTGCCAGCGGGGAAAAGTAATGCTGGTTCTCACTGCCTCCTGGAACCCTTTCAAATGCCACAGACAATTTGGCCCTCTCTGCTTTCCTGCGGACTCCATCCTCAAAAGCACCTGTTTTCGCTTTCGGCAACCTCCGGAGCAAAAAAGACAAACGTCCAGCTTTTGCTGCCACAGCAAAGGTGCCAGCGGGGAAAAGTAATGCTGGTTCTCACTGCCTCCTGGAACCCTTTCAAATGCCACAGACAATTTGGCCCTCTCTGCTTTCCTGCGGACTCCATCCTCAAAAGCACCTGTTTTCGCTTTCGGCAGCCTCCGGAGCAAAAAAGACAAACGTCCAGCTTTTGCTGCCACAGCAAAGGTGCCAGCGGGGAAAAGTAATGCTGGTTCTCACTGCCTCCTGGAACCCTTTCAAATGCCACAGACAATTTGGCCCTCTCTGCTTTCCTGCGGACTCCATCCTCAAAAGCACCTGTTTTCGCTTTCGGCAGCCTCCGGAGCAAAAAAGACAAACGTCCAGCTCTTGCTGCCACAGCAAAGGTGCCAGCGGGGAAAAGTAATGCTGGTTCTCACTGCCTCCTGGAACTCTTTCAAATGCCACAGACAATTTGGCCCTCTCTGCTTTCCTGCGGACTCCATCCTCAAAAGCACCTGTTTTCGCTTTCGGCAGCCTCCGGAGCAAAAAAGACAAACGTCCAGCTTTTGCTGCCACAGCAAAGGTGCCAGCGGGGAAAAGTAATGCTGGTTCTCACTGCCTCCTGGAACCCTTTCAAATGCCACAGACAATTTGGCCCTCTCTGCTTTCCTGCGGACTCCATCCTCAAAAGCACCTGTTTTCGCTTTCGGCAGCCTCCGGAGCAAAAAAGACAAACGTCCAGCTTTTGCTGCCACAACAAAGGTGCCAGCGGGGAAAAGTAATGCTGGTTCTCACTGCCTCCTGGAACCCTTTCAAATGCCCCAGACAATTTGGCCCTCTCTGCTTTCCTGCGGACTCCATCCTCAAAAGCACCTGTTTTCGCTTTCGGAAACCTCCGGAGCAAAAAAGACAAACGTCCAGCTTTTGCTACCACAGCAAAGGTGCCAGCGGGGAAAAGTAATGCTGGTTCTCACTGCCTCCTGGAACCTCTTCAAATGCCCCAGAGAATTAAGCCCTCTCTGCTTTCCTGCGGACTCTATCCTCAAAAGCGCCTTTTTTCACTTTCGGCGCCCTCCGGTGGTAAAAAGACAAACGTCCAGCTTTTGCTGCCACAGCAAAGGTGCCAGCGGGGAAAAGTAATGCTGGTTCTCACTGCCTCCTGGAACTCTTTCAAATGCCACAGACAATTTGGCCCTCTCTGCTTTCCTGCGGACTCCATCCTCAAAAGCACCTATTTTCGCTTTCGGCAGCCTCCGGAGCAAAAAAGACAAACGTCCAGCTTTTGCTGCCACAGCAAAGGTGCCAGCGGGGAAAAGTGATGCTGGTTCTCACTGCCTCCTGGAACCCTTTCAAATGCCCCAGACAATTTGGCCCTCTCTGCTTTCCTGTGGACTCCATCCTCAAAAGCACCTGTTTTCGCTTTCGGCAGCCTCCGGAGCAAAAAAGACAAACGTCCAGCTTTTGCTGCCACAGCAAAGGTGCCAGCGGGGAAAAGTAATGCTGGTTCTCACTGCCTCCTGGAACCTGTTCAAATGCCCCAGACAATTTGGCCCTCTCTGCTTTCCTGCGGACTCCATCCTCAAAAGCACCTGTTTTCGCTTTCGGCAGCCTCCGGAGCAAAAAAGACAAACGTCCAGCTTTTGCTGCCACAGCAAAGGTGCCAGCGGGGAAAAGTAATGCTGGTTCTCACTGCCTCCTGGAACCCTTTCAAATGCCCCAGACAATTAAGCCCTCTCTGCTTTCCTGCGGACTCTATCCTCAAAAGCGCCTTTTTTCACTTTCGGCGCACTCCGGTGGTAAAAAGACAAACGTCCAGCTTTTGCTGCCACAGCAAAGGTGCCAGCGGGGAAAAGTAATGCTGGTTCTCACTGCCTCCTGGAACCCTTTCAAATGCCACAGACAATTTGGCCCTCTCTGCTTTCCTGCGGACTCCATCCTCAAAAGCACCTGTTTTCGCTTTCGGCAGCCTCCGGAGCAAAAAAGACAAACGTCCAGCTTTTGCTGCCACAGCAAAGGTGCCAGCGGGGAAAAGTAATGCTGGTTCTCACTGCCTCCTGGAACCCTTTCAAATGCCCCAGACAATTAAGCCCTCTCTGCTTTCCTGCGGACTCTATCCTCAAAAGCGCCTTTTTTCACTTTCGGCGCACTCCGGTGGTAAAAAGACAAACGTCCAGCTTTTGCTGCCACAGCAAAGGTGCCAGCGGGGAAAAGTGATGCTGGTTCTCACTGCCTCCTGGAACTCTTTCAAATGCCACAGACAATTTGGCCCTCTCTGCTTTCCTGCGGACTCCATCCTCAAAAGCACCTGTTTTCGCTTTCGGCAGCCTCCGGAGCAAAAAAGACAAACGTCCAGCCTTTGCTGCCACAACAAAGGTGCCAGCGGGGAAAAGTAATGCTGGTTCTCACTGCCTCCTGGAACCCTTTCAAATGCCACAGACAATTTGGCCCTCTCTGCTTTCCTGCGGACTCCATCCTCAAAAGCACCTGTTTTCGCTTTCGGCAACCTCCGGAGCAAAAAAGACAAACGTCCAGCTTTTGCTGCCACAGCAAAGGTGCCAGCGGGGAAAAGTAATGCTGGTTCTCACTGCCTCCTGGAACCCTTTCAAATGCCACAGACAATTTGGCCCTCTCTGCTTTCCTGCGGACTCCATCCTCAAAAGCACCTGTTTTCGCTTTCGGCAGCCTCCGGAGCAAAAAAGACAAACGTCCAGCTTTTGCTGCCACAGCAAAGGTGCCAGCGGGGAAAAGTAATGCTGGTTCTCACTGCCTCCTGGAACCCTTTCAAATGCCACAGACAATTTGGCCCTCTCTGCTTTCCTGCGGACTCCATCCTCAAAAGCACCTGTTTTCGCTTTCGGCAGCCTCCGGAGCAAAAAAGACAAACGTCCAGCTTTTGCTGCCACAGCAAAGGTGCCAGCGGGGAAAAGTAATGCTGGTTCTCACTGCCTCCTGGAACTCTTTCAAATGCCACAGACAATTTGGCCCTCTCTGCTTTCCTGCGGACTCCATCCTCAAAAGCACCTGTTTTCGCTTTCGGCAGCCTCCGGAGCAAAAAAGACAAACGTCCAGCTTTTGCTGCCACAGCAAAGGTGCCAGCGGGGAAAAGTAATGCTGGTTCTCACTGCCTCCTGGAACCCTTTCAAATGCCCCAGACAATTTGGCCCTCTCTGCTTTCCTGCGGACTCCATCCTCAAAAGCACCTGTTTTCGCTTTCGGCAGCCTCCGGAGCAAAAAAGACAAACGTCCAGCTTTTGCTGCCACAACAAAGGTGCCAGCGGGGAAAAGTAATGCTGGTTCTCACTGCCTCCTGGAACCCTTTCAAATGCCCCAGACAATTTGGCCCTCTCTGCTTTCCTGCGGACTCCATCCTCAAAAGCACCTGTTTTCGCTTTCGGAAACCTCCGGAGCAAAAAAGACAAACGTCCAGCTTTTGCTACCACAGCAAAGGTGCCAGCGGGGAAAAGTAATGCTGGTTCTCACTGCCTCCTGGAACCTCTTCAAATGCCCCAGAGAATTAAGCCCTCTCTGCTTTCCTGCGGACTCTATCCTCAAAAGCGCCTTTTTTCACTTTCGGCGCCCTCCGGTGGTAAAAAGACAAACGTCCAGCTTTTGCTGCCACAGCAAAGGTGCCAGCGGGGAAAAGTAATGCTGGTTCTCACTGCCTCCTGGAACTCTTTCAAATGCCACAGACAATTTGGCCCTCTCTGCTTTCCTGCGGACTCCATCCTCAAAAGCACCTATTTTCGCTTTCGGCAGCCTCCGGAGCAAAAAAGACAAACGTCCAGCTTTTGCTGCCACAGCAAAGGTGCCAGCGGGGAAAAGTGATGCTGGTTCTCACTGCCTCCTGGAACCCTTTCAAATGCCCCAGACAATTTGGCCCTCTCTGCTTTCCTGTGGACTCCATCCTCAAAAGCACCTGTTTTCGCTTTCGGCAGCCTCCGGAGCAAAAAAGACAAACGTCCAGCTTTTGCTGCCACAGCAAAGGTGCCAGCGGGGAAAAGTAATGCTGGTTCTCACTGCCTCCTGGAACCTGTTCAAATGCCCCAGACAATTTGGCCCTCTCTGCTTTCCTGCGGACTCCATCCTCAAAAGCACCTGTTTTCGCTTTCGGCAGCCTCCGGAGCAAAAAAGACAAACGTCCAGCTTTTGCTGCCACAGCAAAGGTGCCAGCGGGGAAAAGTAATGCTGGTTCTCACTGCCTCCTGGAACCCTTTCAAATGCCCCAGACAATTAAGCCCTCTCTGCTTTCCTGCGGACTCTATCCTCAAAAGCGCCTTTTTTCACTTTCGGCGCACTCCGGTGGTAAAAAGACAAACGTCCAGCTTTTGCTGCCACAGCAAAGGTGCCAGCGGGGAAAAGTGATGCTGGTTCTCACTGCCTCCTGGAACCCTTTCAAATGCCCCAGACAATTTGGCCCTCTCTGCTTTCCTGCGGACTCCATCCTCAAAAGCACCTGTTTTCGCTTTCGGCAGCCTCCGGAGCAAAAAAGACAAACGTCCAGCCTTTGCTGCCACAACAAAGGTGCCAGCGGGGAAAAGTAATGCTGGTTCTCACTGCCTCCTGGAACCCTTTCAAATGCCCCAGACAATTTGGCCCTCTCTGCTTTCCTGCGGACTCTATCCTCAAAAGCACCTGTTTTTGCTTTCGGCAACCTCCGGAGCAAAAAAGACAAACGTCCAGCTTTTGCTGCCACAGCAAAGGTGCCAGCGGGGAAAAGTAATGCTGGTTCTCACTGCCTCCTGGAACCCTTTCAAATGCCCCAGACAATTAAGCCCTCTCTGCTTTCCTGCGGACTCTATCCTCAAAAGCGCCTTTTTTCACTTTCGGCGCACTCCGGTGGTAAAAAGACAAACGTCCAGCTTTTGCTGCCACAGCAAAGGTGCCAGCGGGGAAAAGTAATGCTGGTTCTCACTGCCTCCTGGAACCCTTTCAAATGCCACAGACAATTTGGCCCTCTCTGCTTTCCTGCGGACTCCATCCTCAAAAGCACCTGTTTTCGCTTTCGGCAGCCTCCGGAGCAAAAAAGACAAACGTCCAGCTTTTGCTGCCACAGCAAAGGTGCCAGAGGGGAAAAGTAATGCTGGTTCTCACTGCCTCCTGGAACCCTTTCAAATGCCACAGACAATTTGGCCCTCTCTGCTTTCCTGCGGACTCCATCCTCAAAAGCACCTGTTTTCGCTTTCGGCAGCCTCCGCAGCAAAAAAGACAAACGTCCAGCTTTTGCTGCCACAGCAAAGGTGCCAGCGGGGAAAAGTAATGCTGGTTCTCACTGCCTCCTGGAACCCTTTCAAATGCCCCAGACAATTAAGCCCTCTCTGCTTTCCTGCGGACTCTATCCTCAAAAGCGCCTTTTTTCACTTTCGGCGCCCTCCGGTGGTAAAAAGACAAACGTCCAGCTTTTGCTGCCACAGCAAAGGTGCCAGCGGGGAAAAGTAATGCTGGTTCTCACTGCCTCCTGGAACTCTTTCAAATGCCACAGACAATTTGGCCCTCTCTGCTTTCCTGCGGACTCCATCCTCAAAAGCACCTATTTTCTCTTTCGGCAGCCTCCGGAGCAAAAAAGACAAACGTCCAGCTTTTGCTGCCACAGCAAAGGTGCCAGCGGGGAAAAGTAATGCTGGTTCTCACTGCCTCCTGGAACCCTTTCAAATGCCCCAGACAATTAAGCCCTCTCTGCTTTCCTGCGGACTCTATCCTCAAAAGCGCCTTTTTTCACTTTCGGCGCACTCCGGTGGTAAAAAGACAAACGTCCAGCTTTTGCTGCGACAGCAAAGGTGCCAGCGGGGAAAAGTAATGCTGGTTCTCACTGCCTCCTGGAACCCTTTCAAATGCCACAGACAATTTGGCCCTCTCTGCTTTCCTGCGGACTCCATCCTCAAAAGCACCTATTTTCGCTTTCGGCAGCCTCCGGAGCAAAAAAGACAAACGTCCAGCTTTTGCTGCCACAGCAAAGGTGCCAGCGGGGAAAAGTGATGCTGGTTCTCACTGCCTCCTGGAACCCTTTCAAATGCCCCAGACAATTTGGCCCTCTCTGCTTTCCTGTGGACTCCATCCTCAAAAGCACCTGTTTTCGCTTTCGGCAGCCTCCGGAGCAAAAAAGACAAACGTCCAGCTTTTGCTGCCACAGCAAAGGTGCCAGCGGGGAAAAGTAATGCTGGTTCTCACTGCCTCCTGGAACCTCTTCAAATGCCCCAGACAATTTGGCCCTCTCTGCTTTCCTGCGGACTCCATCCTCAAAAGCACCTGTTTTCGCTTTCGGCAGCCTCCGGAGCAAAAAAGACAAACGTCCAGCTTTTGCTGCCACAGCAAAGGTGCCAGCGGGGAAAAGTAATGCTGGTTCTCACTGCCTCCTGGAACCCTTTCAAATGCCCCAGACAATTAAGCCCTCTCTGCTTTCCTGCGGACTCTATCCTCAAAAGCGCCTTTTTTCACTTTCGGCGCACTCCGGTGGTAAAAAGACAAACGTCCAGCTTTTGCTGCCACAGCAAAGGTGCCAGCGGGGAAAAGTGATGCTGGTTCTCACTGCCTCCTGGAACCCTTTCAAATGCCACAGACAATTTGGCCCTCTCTGCTTTCCTGCGGACTCCATCCTCAAAAGCACCTGTTTTCGCTTTCGGCAGCCTCCGGAGCAAAAAAGACAAACGTCCAGCCTTTGCTGCCACAACAAAGGTGCCAGCGGGGAAAAGTAATGCTGGTTCTCACTGCCTCCTGGAACCCTTTCAAATGCCCCAGACAATTTGGCCCTCTCTGCTTTCCTGCGGACTCTATCCTCAAAAGCACCTGTTTTTGCTTTCGGCAACCTCCGGAGCAAAAAAGACAAACGTCCAGCTTTTGCTGCCACAGCAAAGGTGCCAGCGGGGAAAAGTAATGCTGGTTCTCACTGCCTCCTGGAACCCTTTCAAATGCCCCAGACAATTAAGCCCTCTCTGCTTTCCTGCGGACTCTATCCTCAAAAGCGCCTTTTTTCACTTTCGGCGCACTCCGGTGGTAAAAAGACAAACGTCCAGCTTTTGCTGCCACAGCAAAGGTGCCAGCGGGGAAAAGTAATGCTGGTTCTCACTGCCTCCTGGAACCCTTTCAAATGCCCCAGACAATTAAGCCCTCTCTGCTTTCCTGCGGACTCTATCCTCAAAAGCGCCTTTTTTCACTTTCGGCGCCCTCCGGTGGTAAAAAGACAAACGTCAAGCTTTTGCTGCCACAGCAAAGGTGCCAGCGGGGAAAAGTAATGCTGGTTCTCACTGCCTCCTGGAACTCTTTCAAATGCCACAGACAATTTGGTCCTCTCTGCTTTCCTGCGGACTCCATCCTCAAAAGCACCTATTTTCGCTTTCGGCAGCCTCCGGAGCAAAAAAGACAAACGTCCAGCTTTTCCTGCCACAGCAAAGGTGCCAGCGGGGAAAAGTGATGCTGGTTCTCACTGCCTCCTGGAACCCTTTCAAATGCCCCAGACAATTTGGCCCTCTCTGCTTTCCTGCGGACTCCATGCTCAAAAGCACCTGTTTTCGCTTTCGGCAGCCTCCGGAGCAAAAAAGACAAACGTCCAGCTTTTGCTGCCACAGCAAAGGTGCCAGAGGGGAAAAGTAATGCTGGTTCTCACTGCCTCCTGGAACCCTTTCAAATGCCACAGACAATTTGGCCCTCTCTGCTTTCCTGCGGACTCCATCCTCAAAAGCACCTGTTTTCCTTTTCGGCAGCCTCCGCAGCAAAAAAGACAAACGTCCAGCTTTTGCTGCCACAGCAAAGGTGCCAGCAGGGAAAAGTAATGCTGGTTCTCACTGCCTCCTGGAACCCTTTCAAATGCCCCAGACAATTAAGCCCTCTCTGCTTTCCTGCGGACTCTATCCTCAAAAGCGCCTTTTTTCACTTTCGGCGCCCTCCGGTGGTAAAAAGACAAACGTCCAGCTTTTGCTGCCACAGCAAAGGTGCCAGCGGGGAAAAGTAATGCTGGTTCTCACTGCCTCCTGGAACTCTTTCAAATGCCACAGACAATTTGGCCCTCTCTGCTTTCCTGCGGACTCCATCCTCAAAAGCACCTATTTTCTCTTTCGGCAGCCTCCGGAGCAAAAAAGACAAACGTCCAGCTTTTGCTGCCACAGCAAAGGTGCCAGCGGGGAAAAGTAATGCTGGTTCTCACTGCCTCCTGGAACCCTTTCAAATGCCCCAGACAATTAAGCCCTCTCTGCTTTCCTGCGGACTCTATCCTCAAAAGCGCCTTTTTTCACTTTCGGCGCACTCCGGTGGTAAAAAGACAAACGTCCAGCTTTTGCTGCGACAGCAAAGGTGCCAGCGGGGAAAAGTAATGCTGGTTCTCACTGCCTCCTGGAACCCTTTCAAATGCCACAGACAATTTGGCCCTCTCTGCTTTCCTGCGGACTCCATCCTCAAAAGCACCTATTTTCGCTTTCGGCAGCCTCCGGAGCAAAAAAGACAAACGTCCAGCTTTTGCTGCCACAGCAAAGGTGCCACCGGGGAAAAGTGATGCTGGTTCTTACTGCCTCCTGGAACCCTTTCAAATGCCCCAGACAATTTGGCCCTCTCTGCTTTCCTGTGGACTCCATCCTCAAAAGCACCTGTTTTCGCTTTCGGCAGCCTCCGGAGCAAAAAAGACAAACGTCCAGCTTTTGCTGCCACAGCAAAGGTGCCAGCGGGGAAAAGTAATGCTGGTTCTCACTGCCTCCTGGAACCTGTTCAAATGCCCCAGACAATTTGGCCCTCTCTGCTTTCCTGCGGACTCCATCCTCAAAAGCACCTGTTTTCGCTTTCGGCAGCCTCCGGAGCAAAAAAGACAAACGTCCAGCTTTTGCTGCCACAGCAAAGGTGCCAGCGGGGAAAAGTAATGCTGGTTCTCACTGCCTCCTGGAACCCTTTCAAATGCCCCAGACAATTAAGCCCTCTCTGCTTTCCTGCGGACTCTATCCTCAAAAGCGCCTTTTTTCACTTTCGGCGCACTCCGGTGGTAAAAAGACAAACGTCCAGCTTTTGCTGCCACAGCAAAGGTGCCAGCGGGGAAAAGTAATGCTGGTTCTCACTGCCTCCTGGAACCCTTTCAAATGCCACAGACAATTTGGCCGTCTCTGCTTTCCTGCGGACTCTATCCTCAAAAGCACCTGTTTTCGCTTTCGGCAGCCTCCGGAGCAAAAAAGACAAACGTCCAGCTTTTGCTGCCACAGCAAAGGTGCCAGCGGGGAAAAGTAATGCTGGTTCTCACTACCTCCTTGAACCCTTTCAAATGCCACAGACAATTTGGCCCTCTCTGCTTTCCTGCTGACTCCATCCTCAAAAGCACCTGTTTTCGCTTTCGGCAACCTCCGGAGCAAAAAAGACAAACGTCCAGCTTTTGCTGCCACAGCAAAGGTGCCAGCGGGGAAAAGTGATGCTGGTTCTCACTGCCTCCTGGAACCCTTTCAAATGCCACAGACAATTTGGCCCTCTCTGCTTTCCTGCGGACTCCATCCTCAAAAGCACCTGTTTTTGCTTTCGGCAACCTCCGGAGCAAAAAAGACAAACGTCCAGCTTTTGCTGCCACAGCAAAGGTGCCAGCGGGGAAAAGTAATGCTGGTTCTCACTGCCTCCTGGAACCCTTTCAAATGCCCCAGACAATTAAGCCCTCTCTGCTTTCCTGCGGACTCTATCCTCAAAAGCGCCTTTTTTCACTTTCGGCGCACTCCGGTGGTAAAAAGACAAACGTCCAGCTTTTGCTGCCACAGCAAAGGTGCCAGCGGGGAAAAGTAATGCTGGTTCTCACTGCCTCCTGGAACCCTTTCAAATGCCCCAGACAATTAAGCCCTCTCTGCTTTCCTGCGGACTCTATCCTCAAAAGCGCCTTTTTTCACTTTCGGCGCCCTCCGGTGGTAAAAAGACAAACGTCAAGCTTTTGCTGCCACAGCAAAGGTGCCAGCGGGGAAAAGTAATGCTGGTTCTCACTGCCTCCTGGAACTCTTTCAAATGCCACAGACAATTTGGTCCTCTCTGCTTTCCTGCGGACTCCATCCTCAAAAGCACCTATTTTCGCTTTCGGCAGCCTCCGGAGCAAAAAAGACAAACGTCCAGCTTTTCCTGCCACAGCAAAGGTGCCAGCGGGGAAAAGTGATGCTGGTTCTCACTGCCTCCTGGAACCCTTTCAAATGCCCCAGACAATTTGGCCCTCTCTGCTTTCCTGCGGACTCCATGCTCAAAAGCACCTGTTTTCGCTTTCGGCAGCCTCCGGAGCAAAAAAGACAAACGTCCAGCTTTTGCTGCCACAGCAAAGGTGCCAGCGGGGAAAAGTAATGCTGGTTCTCACTGCCTCCTGGAACCCTTTCAAATGCCCCAGACAATTAAGCCCTCTCTGCTTTCCTGCGGACTCTATCCTCAAAAGCGCCTTTTTTCACTTTCGGCGCACTCCGGTGGTAAAAAGACAAACGTCCAGCTTTTGCTGCCACAGCAAAGGTGCCAGCGGGGAAAAGTAATGCTGGTTCTCACTGCCTCCTGGAACCCTTTCAAATGCCACAGACAATTTGGCCGTCTCTGCTTTCCTGCGGACTCTATCCTCAAAAGCACCTGTTTTCGCTTTCGGCAGCCTCCGGAGCAAAAAAGACAAACGTCCAGCTTTTGCTGCCACAGCAAAGGTGCCAGCGGGGAAAAGTAATGCTGGTTCTCACTACCTCCTTGAACCCTTTCAAATGCCACAGACAATTTGGCCCTCTCTGCTTTCCTGCTGACTCCATCCTCAAAAGCACCTGTTTTCGCTTTCGGCAACCTCCGGAGCAAAAAAGACAAACGTCCAGCTTTTGCTGCCACAGCAAAGGTGCCAGCGGGGAAAAGTAATGCTGGTTCTCACTGCCTCCTGGAACCCTTTCAAATGCCACAGACAATTTGGCCCTCTCTGCTTTCCTGCGGACTCCATCCTCAAAAGCACCTGTTTTCGCTTTCGGCAGCCTCCGGAGCAAAAAAGACAAACGTCCAGCCTTTGCTGCCACAACAAAGGTGCCAGCGGGGAAAAGTAATGCTGGTTCTCACTGCCTCCTGGAACCCTTTCAAATGCCCCAGACAATTTGGCCCTCTCTGCTTTCCTGCGGACTCTATCCTCAAAAGCACCTGTTTTTGCTTTCGGCAACCTCCGGAGCAAAAAAGACAAACGTCCAGCTTTTGCTGCCACAGCAAAGGTGCCAGCGGGGAAAAGTAATGCTGGTTCTCACTGCCTCCTGGAACCCTTTCAAATGCCCCAGACAATTAAGCCCTCTCTGCTTTCCTGCGGACTCTATCCTCAAAAGCGCCTTTTTTCACTTTCGGCGCACTCCGGTGGTAAAAAGACAAACGTCCAGCTTTTGCTGCCACAGCAAAGGTGCCAGCGGGGAAAAGTAATGCTGGTTCTCACTGCCTCCTGGAACCCTTTCAAATGCCCCAGACAATTAAGCCCTCTCTGCTTTCCTGCGGACTCTATCCTCAAAAGCGCCTTTTTTCACTTTCGGCGCCCTCCGGTGGTAAAAAGACAAACGTCAAGCTTTTGCTGCCACAGCAAAGGTGCCAGCGGGGAAAAGTAATGCTGGTTCTCACTGCCTCCTGGAACTCTTTCAAATGCCACAGACAATTTGGTCCTCTCTGCTTTCCTGCGGACTCCATCCTCAAAAGCACCTATTTTCGCTTTCGGCAGCCTCCGGAGCAAAAAAGACAAACGTCCAGCTTTTCCTGCCACAGCAAAGGTGCCAGCGGGGAAAAGTGATGCTGGTTCTCACTGCCTCCTGGAACCCTTTCAAATGCCCCAGACAATTTGGCCCTCTCTGCTTTCCTGCGGACTCCATCCTCAAAAGCACCTGTTTTCGCTTTCGGCAGCCTCCGGAGCAAAAAAGACAAACGTCCAGCTTTTGCTGCCACAGCAAAGGTGCCAGCGGGGAAAAGTAATGCTGGTTCTCACTGCCTCCTGGAACCCTTTCAAATGCCCCAGACAATTAAGCCCTCTCTGCTTTCCTGCGGACTCTATCCTCAAAAGCGCCTTTTTTCACTTTCGGCGCACTCCGGTGGTAAAAAGACAAACGTCCAGCTTTTGCTGCCACAGCAAAGGTGCCAGCGGGGAAAAGTAATGCTGGTTCTCACTGCCTCCTGGAACCCTTTCAAATGCCACAGACAATTTGGCCGTCTCTGCTTTCCTGCGGACTCCATCCTCAAAAGCACCTGTTTTCGCTTTCGGCAGCCTCCGGAGCAAAAAAGACAAACGTCCAGCTTTTGCTGCCACAGCAAAGGTGCCAGCGGGGAAAAGTAATGCTGGTTCTCACTACCTCCTTGAACCCTTTCAAATGCCACAGACAATTTGGCCCTCTCTGCTTTCCTGCTGACTCCATCCTCAAAAGCACCTGTTTTCGCTTTCGGCAACCTCCGGAGCAAAAAAGACAAACGTCCAGCTTTTGCTGCCACAGCAAAGGTGCCAGCGGGGAAAAGTAATGCTGGTTCTCACTGCCTCCTGGAACCCTTTCAAATGCCACAGACAATTTGGCCCTCTCTGCTTTCCTGCGGACTCCATCCTCAAAAGCACCTGTTTTCGCTTTCGGCAGCCTCCGGAGCAAAAAAGACAAACGTCCAGCTTTTGCTGCCACAGCAAAGGTGCCAGAGGGGAAAAGTAATGCTGGTTCTCACTGCCTCCTGGAACCCTTTCAAATGCCACAGACAATTTGGCCCTCTCTGCTTTCCTGCGGACTCCATCCTCAAAAGCACCTGTTTTCGCTTTCGGCAGCCTCCGGAGCAAAAAAGACAAACGTCCAGCTTTTGCTGCCACAGCAAAGGTGCCAGCGGGGAAAAGTAATGCTGGTTCTCACTGCCTCCTGGAACCCTTTCAAATGCCCCAGACAATTTGGCCCTCTCTGCTTTCCTGCGGACTCCATCCTCAAAAGCACCTTTTTTCGCTTTCGGCAACCTCCGGAGCAAAAAAGACAAACGTCCAGCTTTTGCTGCCACAGCAAAGGTGCCAGCGGGGAAAAGTAATGCTGGTTCTCACTGCCTCCTGGAACCCTTTCAAATGCCCCAGACAATTTGGCCCTCTCTGCTTTCCTGCGGACTCCATCCTCAAAAGCACCTGTTTTCGCTTTCGGCAGCCTCCGGAGCAAAAAAGACAAACGTCCAGCTTTTGCTGCCACAGCAAAGGTGCCAGCGGGGAAAAGTAATGCTGGTTCTCACTGCCTCCTGGAACCCTTTCAAATGCCACAGACAATTTGGCCCTCTCTGCTTTCCTGCGGACTCCATCCTCAAAAGCACCTGTTTTCGCTTTCGGCAGCCTCCGGAGCAAAAAAGACAAACGTCCAGCTTTTGCTGCCACAGCAAAGGTGCCAGCGGGGAAAAGTAATGCTGGTTCTCACTGCCTCCTGGAACCCTTTCAAATGCCACAGACAATTTGGCCCTCTCTGCTTTCCTGCGGACTCCATCCTCAAAAGCACCTGTTTTCGCTTTCGGCAGCCTCCGGAGCAAAAAAGACAAACGTCCAGCTTTTGCTGCCACAACAAAGGTGCCAGCGGGTAAAAGTAATGCTGGTTCTCACTGCCTCCTGGAACCCTTTCAAATGCCCCAGACAATTTGGCCCTCTCTGCTTTCCTGCGGACTCCATCCTCAAAAGCACCTGTTTTCGCTTTCGGCAACCTCCGGAGCAAAAAAGACAAACGTCCAGCTTTTGCTGCCACAGCAAAGGTGCCAGCGGGGAAAAGTAATGCTGGTTCTCACTGCCTCCTGGAACCCTTTCAAATGCCCCAGACAATTTGGCCCTCTCCGCTTTCCTGCGGACTCCATCCTCAAAAGCACCTGTTTTTGCTTTCGGCAGCCTCCGGAGCAAAAAAGACAAACGTCCAGCTTTTGCTGCCACAGCAAAGGTGCCAGCGGGGAAAAGTAATGCTGGTTCTCACTGCCTCCTGGAACCTCTTCAAATGCCCCAGACAATTTGGCCCTCTCTGCTTTCCTGCGGACTCCATCCTCAAAAGCACCTGTTTTCGCTTTCGGCAGCCTCCGGAGCAAAAAAGACAATCGTCCAGCTTTTGCTGCCACAGCAAAGGTGCCAGCGGGGAAAAGTAATGCTGGTTCTCACTGCCTCCTGGAACTCTTTCAAATGCCACAGACAATTTGGCCCTCTCTGCTTTCCTGCGGACTCCATCCTCAAAAGCACCTGTTTTCGCTTTCGGCAGCCTCCGGAGCAAAAAAGACAAACGTCCAGCTTTTGCTGCCACAGCAAAGGTGCCAGCGGGGAAAAGTAATGCTGGTTCTCACTGCCTCCTGGAACCCTTTCAAATGCCCCAGACAATTTGGCCCTCTCTGCTTTCCTGCGGACTCCATCCTCAAAAGCACCTGTTTTCGCTTTCGGCAGCCTCCGGAGCAAAAAAGACAAACGTCCAGCTTTTGCTGCCACAGCAAAGGTGCCAGCGGGGAAAAGTAATGCTGGTTCTCACTGCCTCCTGGAACCCTTTCAAATGCCCCAGACAATTTGGCCCTCTCTGCTTTCCTGCGGACTCCATCCTCAAAAGCACCTGTTTTCGCTTTCGGCAGCCTCCGGAGCAAAAAAGACAAACGTCCAGCTTTTGCTGCCACAGCAAAGGTGCCAGCGGGGAAAAGTAATGCTGGTTCTCACTGCCTCCTGGAACTCTTTCAAATGCCACAGACAATTTGGCCCTCTCTGCTTTCCTGCGGACTCCATCCTCAAAAGCACCTGTTTTCGCTTTCGGCAGCCTCCGGAGCAAAAAAGACAAACGTCCAGCTTTTGCTGCCACAACAAAGGTGCCAGCGGGGAAAAGTAATGCTGGTTCTCACTGCCTCCTGGAACCCTTTCAAATGCCACAGACAATTTGGCCCTCTCTGCTTTCCTGCGGACTCCATCCTCAAAAGCACCTGTTTTCGCTTTCGGCAACCTCCGGAGCAAAAAAGACAAACGTCCAGCTTTTGCTGCCACAGCAAAGGTGCCAGCGGGGAAAAGTAATGCTGGTTCTCACTGCCTCCTGGAACCTCTTCAAATGCCCCAGACAATTTGGCCCTCTCTGCTTTCCTGCGGACTCCATCCTCAAAAGCACCTGTTTTCGCTTTTGGCAACCTCCGGAGCAAAAAAGACAAACGTCCAGCTTTTGCTGCCACAGCAAAGGTGCCAGCGGGGAAAAGTAATGCTGGTTCTCACTGCCTCCTGGAACCCTTTCAAATGCCCCAGACAATTTGGCCCTCTCTGCTTTCCTGCGGACTCCATCCTCAAAAGCACCTGTTTTCGCTTTCGGCAACCTCCGGAGCAAAAAAGACAAACGTCCAGCTTTTGCTGCCACAGCAAAGGTGCCAGCGGGGAAAAGTAATGCTGGTTCTCACTGCCTCCTGGAACCCTTTCAAATGCCACAGACAATTTGGCCCTCTCTGCTTTCCTGCGGACTCCATCCTCAAAAGCACCTGTTTTCGCTTTCGGCGCCCTCCGGAGCAAAAAAGACAAACGTCCAGCTTTTGCTGCCACAGCAAAGGTGCCAGCGGGGAAAAGTAATGCTGGTTCTCACTGCCTCCTGGAACCTCTTCAAATGCCCCAGACAATTTGGCCCTCTCTGCTTTCCTGCGGACTCCATCCTCAAAAGCACCTGTTTTCGCTTTTGGCAACCTCCGGAGCAAAAAAGACAAACGTCCAGCTTTTGCTGCCACAGCAAAGGTGCCAGCGGGGAAAAGTAATGCTGGTTCTCACTGCCTCCTGGAACCTCTTCAAATGCCCCAGACAATTTGGCCCTCTCTGCTTTCCTGCGGACTCCATCCTCAAAAGCACCTGTTTTCGCTTTCGGCAGCCTCCGGAGCAAAAAAGACAAACGTCCAGCTTTTGCTGCCACAGCAAAGGTGCCAGCGGGGAAAAGTAATGCTGGTTCTCACTGCCTCCTGGAACCCTTTCAAATGCCCCAGACAATTTGGCCCTCTCTGCTTTCCTGCGGACTCCATCCTCAAAAGCACCTTTTTTCGCTTTCGGCAACCTCCGGAGCAAAAAAGACAAACGTCCAGCTTTTGCTGCCACAGCAAAGGTGCCAGCGGGGAAAAGTAATGCTGGTTCTCACTGCCTCCTGGAACCCTTTCAAATGCCACAGACAATTTGGCCCTCTCTGCTTTCCTGCGGACTCCATCCTCAAAAGCACCTGTTTTCGCTTTCGGCAGCCTCCGGAGCAAAAAAGACAAACGTCCAGCTTTTGCTGCCACAGCAAAGGTGCCAGCGGGGAAAAGTAATGCTGGTTCTCACTGCCTCCTGGAACCTCTTCAAATGCCCCAGACAATTTGGCCCTCTCTGCTTTCCTGCGGACTCCATCCTCAAAAGCACCTGTTTTCGCTTTCGGCAACCTCCGGAGCAAAAAAGACAAACGTCCAGCTTTTGCTGCCACAGCAAAGGTGCCAGCGGGGAAAAGTAATGCTGGTTCTCACTGCCTCCTGGAACCCTTTCAAATGCCACAGACAATTTGGCCCTCTCTGCTTTCCTGCGGACTCCATCCTCAAAAGCACCTGTTTTCGCTTTTGGCAACCTCCGGAGCAAAAAGACAAACGTCCAGCTTTTGCTGCCACAGCAAAGGTGCCAGCGGGGAAAAGTAATGCTGGTTCTCACTGCCTCCTGGAACCCTTTCAAATGCCCCAGACAATTTGGCCCTCTCTGCTTTCCTGCGGACTCCATCCTCAAAAGCACCTGTTTTCGCTTTCGGCAACCTCCGGAGCAAAAAAGACAAACGTCCAGCTTTTGCTGCCACAGCAAAGGTGCCAGCGGGGAAAAGTAATGCTGGTTCTCACTGCCTCCTGGAACCCTTTCAAATGCCCCAGACAATTTGGCCCTCTCTGCTTTCCTGCGGACTCCATCCTCAAAAGCACCTGTTTTTGCTTTCGGCAGCCTCCGGAGCAAAAAAGACAAACGTCCAGCTTTTGCTGCCACAGCAAAGGTGCCAGCGGGGAAAAGTAATGCTGGTTCTCACTGCCTCCTGGAACCTCTTCAAATGCCCCAGACAATTTGGCCCTCTCTGCTTTACTGCGGACTCCATCCTCAAAAGCACCTGTTTTCGCTTTCGGCAGCCTCCGGAGCAAAAAAGACAATCGTCCAGCTTTTGCTGCCACAGCAAAGGTGCCAGCGGGGAAAAGTAATGCTGGTTCTCACTGCCTCCTGGAACTCTTTCAAATGCCACAGACAATTTGGCCCTCTCTGCTTTCCTGCGGACTCCATCCTCAAAAGCACCTGTTTTCGCTTTCGGCAGCCTCCGGAGCAAAAAAGACAAACGTCCAGCTTTTGCTGCCACAGCAAAGGTGCCAGCGGGGAAAAGTAATGCTGGTTCTCACTGCCTCCTGGAACCCTTTCAAATGCCCCAGACAATTTGGCCCTCTCTGCTTTCCTGCGGACTCCATCCTCAAAAGCACCTGTTTTCGCTTTCGGCAGCCTCCGGAGCAAAAAAGACAAACGTCCAGCTTTTGCTGCCACAGCAAAGGTGCCAGCGGGGAAAAGTAATGCTGGTTCTCACTGCCTCCTGGAACCCTTTCAAATGCCCCAGACAATTTGGCCCTCTCTGCTTTCCTGCGGACTCCATCCTCAAAAGCACCTGTTTTCGCTTTCGGCAGCCTCCGGAGCAAAAAAGACAAACGTCCAGCTTTTGCTGCCACAGCAAAGGTGCCAGCGGGGAAAAGTAATGCTGGTTCTCACTGCCTCCTGGAACTCTTTCAAATGCCACAGACAATTTGGCCCTCTCTGCTTTCCTGCGGACTCCATCCTCAAAAGCACCTGTTTTCGCTTTCGGCAGCCTCCGGAGCAAAAAAGACAAACGTCCAGCTTTTGCTGCCACAACAAAGGTGCCAGCGGGGAAAAGTAATGCTGGTTCTCACTGCCTCCTGGAACCCTTTCAAATGCCCCAGACAATTTGGCCCTCTCTGCTTTCCTGCGGACTCCATCCTCAAAAGCACCTGTTTTCGCTTTCGGCAACCTCCGGAGCAAAAAAGACAAACGTCCAGCTTTTTGCTGCCACAGCAAAGGTGCCAGCGGGGAAAAGTAATGCTGGTTCTCACTGCCTCCTGGAACCCTTTCAAATGCCCCAGACAATTTGGCCCTCTCTGCTTTCCTGCGGACTCCATCCTCAAAAGCACCTGTTTTCGCTTTCGGCAGCCTCCGGAGCAAAAAAGACAAACGTCCAGCTTTTGCTGCCACAGCAAAGGTGCCAGCGGGGAAAAGTAATGCTGGTTCTCACTGCCTCCTGGAACCTCTTCAAATGCCCCAGACAATTTGGCCCTCTCTGCTTTCCTGCGGACTCCATCCTCAAAAGCACCTGTTTTCGCTTTCGGCAACCTCCGGAGCAAAAAAGACAAACGTCCAGCTTTTGCTGCCACAGCAAAGGTGCCAGCGGGGAAAAGTAATGCTGGTTCTCACTGCCTCCTGGAACCTCTTCAAATGCCCCAGACAATTTGGCCCTCTCTGCTTTCCTGCGGACTCCATCCTCAAAAGCACCTGTTTTCGCTTTTGGCAACCTCCGGAGCAAAAAAGACAAACGTCCAGCTTTTGCTGCCACAGCAAAGGTGCCAGCGGGGAAAAGTAATGCTGGTTCTCACTGCCTCCTGGAACCCTTTCAAATGCCCCAGACAATTTGGCCCTCTCTGCTTTCCTGCGGACTCCATCCTCAAAAGCACCTGTTTTCGCTTTCGGCAACCTCCGGAGCAAAAAAGACAAACGTCCAGCTTTTGCTGCCACAGCAAAGGTGCCAGCGGGGAAAAGTAATGCTGGTTCTCACTGCCTCCTGGAACCCTTTCAAATGCCACAGACAATTTGGCCCTCTCTGCTTTCCTGCGGACTCCATCCTCAAAAGCACCTGTTTTCGCTTTCGGCAGCCTCCGGAGCAAAAAAGACAAACGTCCAGCTTTTGCTGCCACAGCAAAGGTGCCAGCGGGGAAAAGTAATGCTGGTTCTCACTGCCTCCTCGAACCTCTTCAAATGCCCCAGACAATTTGGCCCTCTCTGCTTTCCTGCGGACTCCATCCTCAAAAGCACCTGTTTTCGCTTTCGGCGCCCTCCGGAGCAAAAAAGACAAACGTCCAGCTTTTGCTGCCACAGCAAAGGTGCCAGCGGGGAAAAGTAATGCTGGTTCTCACTGCCTCCTGGAACCCTTTCAAATGCCACAGACAATTTGGCCCTCTCTGCTTTCCTGCGGACTCCATCCTCAAAAGCACCTGTTTTCGCTTTCGGCGCCCTCCGGAGCAAAAAAGACAAACGTCCAGCTTTTGCTGCCACAGCAAAGGTGCCAGCAGGGAAAAGTAATGCTGGTTCTCACTGCCTCCTGGAACTCTTTCAAATGCCCCAGACAATTTGGCCCTCTCTGCTTTCCTGCGGACTCCATCCTCAAAAGCACCTGTTTTCGCTTTCGGCAGCCTCCGGAGCAAAAAAGACAAACGTCCAGCTTTTGCTGCCACAGCAAAGGTGCCAGCGGGGAAAAGTAATGCTGGTTCTCACTGCCTCCTGGAACCTCTTCAAGTGCCCCAGACAATTTGGCCCTCTCTGCTTTCCTGCGGACTCCATCCTCAAAAGCACCTGTTTTCGCTTTCGGCAGCCTCCGGAGCAAAAAAGACAAACGTCCAGCTTTTGCTGCCACAGCAAAGGTGCCAGCGGGGAAAAGTAATGCTGGTTCTCACTGCCTCCTGGAACCCTTTCAAATGCCCCAGACAATTTGGCCCTCTCTGCTTTCCTGCGGACTCCATCCTCAAAAGCACCTTTTTTCGCTTTCGGCAACCTCCGGAGCAAAAAAGACAAACGTCCAGCTTTTGCTGCCACAGCAAAGGTGCCAGCGGGGAAAAGTAATGCTGGTTCTCACTGCCTCCTGGAACCCTTTCAAATGCCACAGACAATTTGGCCCTCTCTGCTTTCCTGCGGACTCCATCCTCAAAAGCACCTGTTTTCGCTTTCGGCAGCCTCCGGAGCAAAAAAGACAAACGTCCAGCTTTTGCTGCCACAGCAAAGGTGCCAGCGGGGAAAAGTAATGCTGGTTCTCACTGCCTCCTGGAACCTCTTCAAATGCCCCAGACAATTTGGCCCTCTCTGCTTTCCTGCGGACTCCATCCTCAAAAGCACCTGTTTTCGCTTTCGGCAACCTCCGGAGCAAAAAAGACAAACGTCCAGCTTTTGCTGCCACAGCAAAGGTGCCACCGGGGAAAAGTAATGCTGGTTCTCACTGCCTCCTGGAACCCTTTCAAATGCCACAGACAATTTGGCCCTCTCTGCTTTCCTGCGGACTCCATCCTCAAAAGCACCTGTTTTCGCTTTCGGCAGCCTCCGGAGCAAAAAAGACAAACGTCCAGCTTTTGCTGCCACAGCAAAGGTGCCAGCGGGGAAAAGTAATGCTGGTTCTCACTGCCTCCTGGAACCCTTTCAAATGCCCCAGACAATTAAGCCCTCTCTGCTTTCCTGCGGACTCCATCCTCAAAAGCACCTGTTTTCGCTTTCGGCAACCTCCGGAGCAAAAAAGACAAACGTCCAGCTTTTGCTGCCACAGCAAAGGTGCCAGCGGGGAAAAGTAATGCTGGTTCTCACTGCCTCCTGGAACCCTTTCAAATGCCACAGACAATTTGGCCCTCTCTGCTTTCCTGCGGACTCCATCCTCAAAAGCACCTGTTTTCGCTTTCGGCAGCCTCCGGAGCAAAAAAGACAAACGTCCAGCTTTTGCTGCCACAGCAAAGGTGCCAGCGGGGAAAAGTAATGCTGGTTCTCACTGCCTCCTCGAACCTCTTCAAATGCCCCAGACAATTTGGCCCTCTCTGCTTTCCTGCGGACTCCATCCTCAAAAGCACCTGTTTTCGCTTTTGGCAACCTCCGGAGCAAAAAAGACAAACGTCCAGCTTTTGCTGCCACAGCAAAGGTGCCAGCGGGGAAAAGTAATGCTGGTTCTCACTGCCTCCTGGAACCCTTTCAAATGCCACAGACAATTTGGCCCTCTCTGCTTTCCTGCGGACTCCATCCTCAAAAGCACCTGTTTTCGCTTTCGGCGCCCTCCGGAGCAAAAAAGACAAACGTCCAGCTTTTGCTGCCACAGCAAAGGTGCCAGCGGGGAAAAGTAATGCTGGTTCTCACTGCCTCCTGGAACTCTTTCAAATGCCCCAGACAATTTGGCCCTCTCTGCTTTCCTGCGGACTCCATCCTCAAAAGCACCTGTTTTCGCTTTCGGCAGCCTCCGGAGCAAAAAAGACAAACGTCCAGCTTTTGCTGCCACAGCAAAGGTGCCAGCGGGGAAAAGTAATGCTGGTTCTCACTGCCTCCTGGAACCTCTTCAAATG
Source organism: Vanellus vanellus (assembly GCF_965231255.1). Classification (NCBI taxonomy): domain Eukaryota; kingdom Metazoa; phylum Chordata; class Aves; order Charadriiformes; family Charadriidae; genus Vanellus; species Vanellus vanellus. The sequence continues at coordinate 54,759 of NW_028126748.1, forward strand.
CCCCAGACAATTTGGCCCTCTCTGCTTTCCTGCGGACTCCATCCTCAAAAGCACCTGTTTTCGCTTTCGGCAGCCTCCGGAGCAAAAAAGACAAACGTCCAGCTTTTGCTGCCACAGCAAAGGTGCCAGCGGGGAAAAGTAATGCTGGTTCTCACTGCCTCCTGGAACCCTTTCAAATGCCCCAGACAATTTGGCCCTCTCTGCTTTCCTGCGGACTCCATCCTCAAAAGCACCTTTTTTCGCTTTCGGCAACCTCCGGAGCAAAAAAGACAAACGTCCAGCTTTTGCTGCCACAGCAAAGGTGCCAGCGGGGAAAAGTAATGCTGGTTCTCACTGCCTCCTGGAACCCTTTCAAATGCCACAGACAATTTGGCCCTCTCTGCTTTCCTGCGGACTCCATCCTCAAAAGCACCTGTTTTCGCTTTCGGCAGCCTCCGGAGCAAAAAAGACAAACGTCCAGCTTTTGCTGCCACAGCAAAGGTGCCAGCGGGGAAAAGTAATGCTGGTTCTCACTGCCTCCTGGAACCTCTTCAAATGCCCCAGACAATTTGGCCCTCTCTGCTTTCCTGCGGACTCCATCCTCAAAAGCACCTGTTTTCGCTTTCGGCAGCCTCCGGAGCAAAAAAGACAAACGTCCAGCTTTTGCTGCCACAGCAAAGGTGCCAGCGGGGAAAAGTAATGCTGGTTCTCACTGCCTCCTGGAACCCTTTCAAATGCCCCAGACAATTTGGCCCTCTCTGCTTTCCTGCGGACTCCATCCTCAAAAGCACCTTTTTTCGCTTTCGGCAACCTCCGGAGCAAAAAAGACAAACGTCCAGCTTTTGCTGCCACAGCAAAGGTGCCAGCGGGGAAAAGTAATGCTGGTTCTCACTGCCTCCTGGAACCCTTTCAAATGCCACAGACAATTTGGCCCTCTCTGCTTTCCTGCGGACTCCATCCTCAAAAGCACCTGTTTTCGCTTTCGGCAGCCTCCGGAGCAAAAAAGACAAACGTCCAGCTTTTGCTGCCACAGCAAAGGTGCCAGCGGGGAAAAGTAATGCTGGTTCTCACTGCCTCCTGGAACCTCTTCAAATGCCCCAGACAATTTGGCCCTCTCTGCTTTCCTGCGGACTCCATCCTCAAAAGCACCTGTTTTCGCTTTCGGCAACCTCCGGAGCAAAAAAGACAAACGTCCAGCTTTTGCTGCCACAGCAAAGGTGCCAGCGGGGAAAAGTAATGCTGGTTCTCACTGCCTCCTGGAACCCTTTCAAATGCCACAGACAATTTGGCCCTCTCTGCTTTCCTGCGGACTCCATCCTCAAAAGCACCTGTTTTCGCTTTTGGCAACCTCCGGAGCAAAAAGACAAACGTCCAGCTTTTGCTGCCACAGCAAAGGTGCCAGCGGGGAAAAGTAATGCTGGTTCTCACTGCCTCCTGGAACTCTTTCAAATGCCACAGACAATTTGGCCCTCTCTGCTTTCCTGCGGACTCCATCCTCAAAAGCACCTGTTTTCGCTTTCGGCAGCCTCCGGAGCAAAAAAGACAAACGTCCAGCTTTTGCTGCCACAGCAAAGGTGCCAGCGGGGAAAAGTAATGCTGGTTCTCACTGCCTCCTGGAACCCTTTCAAATGCCACAGACAATTTGGCCCTCTCTGCTTTCCTGCGGACTCCATCCTCAAAAGCACCTGTTTTTGCTTTCGGCAGCCTCCGGAGCAAAAAAGACAAACGTCCAGCTTTTGCTGCCACAGCAAAGGTGCCAGCGGGGAAAAGTAATGCTGGTTCTCACTGCCTCCTGGAACCTCTTCAAATGCCCCAGACAATTTGGCCCTCTCTGCTTTCCTGCGGACTCCATCCTCAAAAGCACCTGTTTTCGCTTTTGGCAACCTCCGGAGCAAAAAAGACAAACGTCCAGCTTTTGCTGCCACAGCAAAGGTGCCAGCGGGGAAAAGTAATGCTGGTTCTCACTGCCTCCTGGAACCTCTTCAAATGCCCCAGACAATTTGGCCCTCTCTGCTTTCCTGCGGACTCCATCCTCAAAAGCACCTGTTTTCGCTTTTGGCAACCTCCGGAGCAAAAAAGACAAACGTCCAGCTTTTGCTGCCACAGCAAAGGTGCCAGCGGGGAAAAGTAATGCTGGTTCTCACTGCCTCCTGGAACCCTTTCAAATGCCACAGACAATTTGGCCCTCTCTGCTTTCCTGCGGACTCCATCCTCAAAAGCACCTGTTTTCGCTTTCGGCAGCCTCCGGAGCAAAAAAGACAAACGTCCAGCTTTTGCTGCCACAGCAAAGGTGCCAGCGGGGAAAAGTAATGCTGGTTCTCACTGCCTCCTGGAACTCTTTCAAATGCCCCAGACAATTTGGCCCTCTCTGCTTTCCTGCGGACTCCATCCTCAAAAGCACCTGTTTTCGCTTTCGGCAGCCTCCGGAGCAAAAAAGACAAACGTCCAGCTTTTGCTGCCACAGCAAAGGTGCCAGCGGGGAAAAGTAATGCTGGTTCTCACTGCCTCCTGGAACCCTTTCAAATGCCCCAGACAATTTGGCCCTCTCTGCTTTCCTGCGGACTCCATCCTCAAAAGCACCTGTTTTCGCTTTCGGCAACCTCCGGAGCAAAAAAGACAAACGTCCAGCTTTTGCTGCCACAGCAAAGGTGCCAGCGGGGAAAAGTAATGCTGGTTCTCACTGCCTCCTGGAACCCTTTGAAATGCCCCAGACAATTTGGCCCTCTCTGCTTTCCTGCGGACTCCATCCTCAAAAGCACCTTTTTTCGCTTTCGGCAACCTCCGGAGCAAAAAAGAAAAACGTCCAGCTTTTGCTGCCACAGCAAAGGTGCCAGCGGGGAAAAGTAATGCTGGTTCTCACTGCCTCCTGGAACCCTTTCAAATGCCACAGACAATTTGGCCCTCTCTGCTTTCCTGCGGACTCCATCCTCAAAAGCACCTGTTTTCGCTTTCGGCACCCTCCGGAGCAAAAAAGACAAACGTCCAGCTTTTGCTGCCACAGCAAAGGTGCCAGCAGGGAAAAGTAATGCTGGTTCTCACTGCCTCCTGGAACTCTTTCAAATGCCCCAGACAATTTGGCCCTCTCTGCTTTCCTGCGGACTCCATCCTCAAAAGCACCTGTTTTCGCTTTCGGCAGCCTCCGGAGCAAAAAAGACAAACGTCCAGCTTTTGCTGCCACAGCAAAGGTGCCAGCGTGGAAAAGTAATGCTGGTTCTCACTGCCTCCTGGAACCCTTTCAAATGCCACAGACAATTTGGCCCTCTCTGCTTTCCTGTGGACTCCATCCTCAAAAGCACCTGTTTTTGCTTTCGGCAACCTCCGGAGCAAAAAAGACAAACGTCCAGCTTTTGCTGCCACAGCAAAGGTGCCAGCAGGGAAAAGTAATGCTGGTTCTCACTGCCTCCTGGAACCCTTTCAAATGCCCCAGACAATTTGGCCCTCTCTGCTTTCCTGCGGACTCCATCCTCAAAAGCACCTTTTTTCGCTTTCGGCAGCCTCCGGAGCAAAAAAGACAAACGTCCAGCTTTTGCTGCCACAGCAAAGGTGCCAGCGGGGAAAAGTAATGCTGGTTCTCACTGCCTCCTGGAACCCTTTCAAATGCCCCAGACAATTTGGCCCTCTCTGCTTTCCTGCGGACTCCATCCTCAAAAGCACCTGTTTTTGCTTTCGGCAGCCTCCGGAGCAAAAAAGACAAACGTCCAGCTTTTGCTGCCACAGCAAAGGTGCCAGCGGGGAAAAGTAATGCTGGTTCTCACTGCCTCCTGGAACCTCTTCAAATGCCCCAGACAATTTGGCCCTCTCTGCTTTCCTGCGGACTCCATCCTCAAAAGCACCTGTTTTCGCTTTCGGCAGCCTCCGGAGCAAAAAAGACAAACGTCCAGCTTTTGCTGCCACAGCAAAGGTGCCAGCGGAGAAAAGTAATGCTGGTTCTCACTGCCTCCTGGAACTCTTTCAAATGCCCCAGACAATTTGGCCCTCTCTGCTTTCCTGCGGACTCCATCCTCAAAAGCACCTGTTTTCGCTTTCGGCAGCCCTCCGGAGCAAAAAAGACAAACGTCCAGCTTTTGCTGCCACAGCAAAGGTGCCAGCGGGGAAAAGTAATGCTGGTTCTCACTGCCTCCTGGAACCCTTTCAAATGCCCCAGACAATTTGGCCCTCTCTGCTTTCCTGCGGACTCCATCCTCAAAAGCACCTGTTTTCGCTTTCGGCAACCTCCGGAGCAAAAAAGACAAACGTCCAGCTTTTGCTGCCACAGCAAAGGTGCCAGCGGGGAAAAGTAATGCTGGTTCTCACTGCCTCCTGGAACCCTTTCAAATGCCCCAGACAATTTGGCCCTCTCTGCTTTCCTGCGGACTCCATCCTCAAAAAGCACCTTTTTTCGCTTTCGGCAACCTCCGGAGCAAAAAAGACAAACGTCCAGCTTTTGCTGCCACAGCGAAGGTGCCAGCGGGAAAAGTAATGCTGGTTCTCACTGCCTCCTGGAACCCTTTCAAATGCCACAGACAATTTGGCCCTCTCTGCTTTCCTGCGGACTCCATCCTCAAAAGCACCTGTTTTCGCTTTCGGCACCCTCCGGAGCAAAAAAGACAAACGTCCAGCTTTGCTGCCACAGCAAAGGTGCCAGCAGGGAAAAGTAATGCTGGTTCTCACTGCCTCCTGGAACTCTTTCAAATGCCACAGACAATTTGGCCCTCTCTGCTTTCCTGCGGACTCCATCCTCAAAAGCACCTGTTTTCGCTTTCGGCAACCTCCGGAGCAAAAAAGACAAACGTCCAGCTTTTGCTGCCATAGCAAAGGTGCCAGCGGGGAAAAGTAATGCTGGTTCTCACTGCCTCCTGGAACCCTTTCAAATGCCACAGACAATTTGGCCCTCTCTGCTTTCCTGCGGACTCCATCCTCAAAAGCACCTGTTTTCGCTTTCGGCAACCTCCGGAGCAAAAAAGACAAACGTCCAGCTTTTGCTGCCACAGCAAAGGTGACTCGTGCGCCAGCGGGGAAAAGTAATGCTGGTTCTCACTGCCTCCTGGAACCCTTTCAAATGCCCCAGACAATTTGGCCCTCTCTGCTTTCCTGCGGACTCCATCCTCAAAAGCACCTGTTTTCGCTTTCGGCAACCTCCGGAGCAAAAAAGGACAAACGTCCAGCTTTTTGGCTGCCACAGCAAAGGTGATGCTGGTTCTCACTGCCTCCTGGAACCCTTTCAAATTGCCCCAGACAATTTGGCCCTCTCTGCTTTCCTGCGGACTCCATCCTCAAAAGCACCTGTTTTTGCTTCGGCAGCCTCCGGAGCAAAAAAGACAAACGTCCAGCTTTTGCTGCCACAGCAAAGGTGCCAGCGGGGAAAAGTAATGCTGGTTCTCACTGCCTCCTGGAACCTCTTCAAATGCCCCAGACAATTTGGCCCTCTCTGCTTTCCTGCGGACTCCATCCTCAAAAGCACCTGTTTCGCTTTCGGCAGCCTCCGGAGCAAAAAAGACAAACGTCCAGCTTTTGCTGCCACAGCAAAGGTGCCAGCGGGGAAAAGTAATGCTGGTTCTCACTGCCTCCTGGAACTCTTTCAAATGCCCCAGACAATTTGGCCCTCTCTGCTTTCCTGCGGACTCCATCCTCAAAAGCACCTGTTTTCGCTTTCGGCAGCCTCCGGAGCAAAAAAGACAAACGTCCAGCTTTTGCTGCCACAGCAAAGGTGCCAGCGGGGAAAAGTAATGCTGGTTCTCACTGCCTCCTGGAACCCTTTCAAATGCCCCAGACAATTTGGCCCTCTCTGCTTTCCTGCGGACTCCATCCTCAAAAGCACCTGTTTTCGCTTTCGGCAATCTCCGGAGCAAAATAGACAAACGTCCAGCTTTTGCTGCCACAGCAAAGGTGCCAGCGGGGAAAAGTAATGCTGGTTCTCACTGCCTCCTGGAACCCTTTCAAATGCCCCAGACAATTTGGCCCTCTCTGCTTTCCTGCGGACTCCATCCTCAAAGCACCTTTTTTCGCTTTCGGCAACCTCCGGAGCAAAAAAGACAACGTCCAGCTTTTGCTGCCACAGCAAAGGTGCCAGCGGGGAAAAGTAATGCTGGTCTCACTGCCTCCTGGAACCCTTTCAAATGCCACAGACAATTTGGCCCTCTCTGCCTTTCCTGCGGACTCCATCCTCAAAAGCACCTGTTTTCGCTTTCGGCACCCTCCGGAGCAAAAAAGACAAACGTCCAGCTTTTGCTGCCACAGCAAAGGTGCCAGCAGGGAAAAGTAATGCTGGTTCTCACTGCCTCCTGGAACTCTTTCAAATGCCCCAGACAATTTGGCCCTCTCTGCTTTCCTGCGGACTCCATCCTCAAAAGCACCTGTTTTCGCTTTCGGCAGCCTCCGGAGCAAAAAAGACAAACGTCCAGCTTTTGCTGCCACAGCAAAGGTGCCAGCGGGGAAAAGTAATGCTGGTTCTCACTGCCTCCTGGAACCCTTTCAAATGCCCCAGACAATTTGGCCCTCTCTGCTTTCCTGCGGACTCCATCCTCAAAAGCACCTGTTTTCGCTTTCGGCAACCTCCGGAGCAAAAAAGACAAACGTCCAGCTTTTGCTGCCACAGCAAAGGTGCCAGCGGGGAAAAGTAATGCTGGTTCTCACTGCCTCCTGGAACCCTTTCAAATGCCACAGACAATTTGGCCCTCTCTGCTTTCCTGCGGACTCCATCCTCAAAAGCACCTGTTTTTCGCTTTCGGCAGCCTCCGGAGCAAAAAAGACAAACGTCCAGCTTTTGCTGCCACAGCAAAGGTGCCAGCGTGGAAAAGTAATGCTGGTTCTCACTGCCTCCTGGAACCTCTTCAAATGCCCCAGACAATTTGGCCCTCTCTGCTTTCCTGCGGACTCCCATCCTCAAAAGCACCTGTTTTCGCTTTTGGCAACCTCCGGAGCAAAAAGACAAACGTCCAGCTTTTGCTGCCACAGCAAAGGTGCCAGCGGGGAAAAGTAATGCTGGTTCTCACTGCCTCCTGGAACCCTTTCAAATGCCACAGACAATTTGGCCCTCTCTGCTTTCCTGCGGACTCCATCCTCAAAAGCACCTATTTTCGCTTTCGGCAGCCTCCGGAGCAAAAAAGACAAACGTCCAGCTTTTGCTGCCACAGCAAAGGTGCCAGCGGGGAAAAGTAATGCTGGTTCTCACTGCCTCCTGGAACCCTTTCAAATGCCACAGACAATTTGGCCCTCTCTGCTTTCCTGCGGACTCCATCCTCAAAAGCACCTGTTTTCGCTTTCGGCAGCCTCCGGAGCAAAAAAGACAAACGTCCAGCTTTTGCTGCCACAGCAAAGGTGCCAGCGGGGAAAAGTAATGCTGGTTCTCACTGCCTCCTGGAACCTCTTCAAATGCCCCAGACAATTTGGCCCTCTCTGCTTTCCTGCGGACTCCATCCTCAAAAGCACCTGTTTTCGCTTTTGGCAACCTCCGGAGCAAAAAAGACAAACGTCCAGCTTTTGCTGCCACAGCAAAGGTGCCAGCGGGGAAAAGTAATGCTGGTTCTCACTGCCTCCTGGAACCCTTTCAAATGCCACAGACAATTTGGCCCTCTCTGCTTTCCTGCGGACCTCCACCTCAAAAGCACCTATTTTTGCTTTCGGCAGCCTCCGGAGCAAAAAGACAAACGTCAGCTTTTGCTGCCACAGCAAGGTGCCAGCGGGAAAAGTAATGCTGGTTCTCACTGCCTCCTGGAACCCTTTCAAATGCCACAGACATTTGGCCCTCTCTGCTTTCCTGCGGACTCCATCCTCAAAAGCACCTGTTTTCGCTTTCGGCAGCCTCCGGAGCAAAAAAGACAAACGTCCAGCTTTTGCTGCCACAGCAAAGGTGCCAGCGGGGAAAAGTAATGCTGGTTCTCACTGCCTCCTGGAACCTCTTCAAATGCCCCAGACAATTTGGCCCTCTCTGCTTTCCTGCGGACTCCATCCTCAAAAGCACCTGTTTTCGCTTTTGGCAACCTCCGGAGCAAAAAAGACAAACGTCCAGCTTTTGCTGCCACAGCAAAGGTGCCAGCGTGGAAAAGTAATGCTGGTTCTCACTGCCTCCTGGAACCCTTTCAAATGCCACAGACAATTTGGCCCTCTCTGCTTTCCTGCGGACTCCATCCTCAAAAGCACCTATTTTTGCTTTCGGCGCCCTCCGGAGCAAAAAAGACAAACGTCCAGCTTTTGCTGCCACAGCAAAGGTGCCAGCAGGGAAAAGTAATGCTGGTTCTCACTGCCTCCTGGAACTCTTTCAAATGCCACAGACAATTTGGCCCTCTCTGCTTTCCTGCGGACTCCATCCTCAAAAGCACCTGTTTTCGCTTTCGGCAGCCTCCGGAGCAAAAAAGACAAACGTCCAGCTTTTGCTGCCACAGCAAAGGTGCCAGCGGGGAAAAGTAATGCTGGTTCTCACTGCCTCCTGGAACCCTTTCAAATGCCCCAGACAATTAAGCCCTCTCTGCTTTCCTGCGGACTCTATCCTCAAAAGCGCCTTTTTTCGCTTTCGGCAGCCTCCGGTGGTAAAAAGACAAACGTCCAGCTTTTGCTGCCACAGCAAAGGTGCCAGCGGGGAAAAGTAATGCTGGTTCTCACTGCCTCCTGGAACCTGTTCAAATGCCCCAGACAATTTGGCCCTCTCTGCTTTCCTGCGGACTCCATCCTCAAAAGCACCTGTTTTCGCTTTCGGCAGCCTCCGGAGCAAAAAAGACAAACGTCCAGCTTTTGCTGCCACAGCAAAGGTGCCAGCGGGGAAAAGTAATGCTGGTTCTCACTGCCTCCTGGAACCTCTTCAAATGCCCCAGACAATTTGGCTTTCTCTGCTTTCCTGCGGACTCCATCCTCAAAAGCACCTGTTTTCGCTTTTGGCAACCTCCGGAGCAAAAAGACAAACGTCCAGCTTTTGCTGCCACAGCAAAGGTGCCAGCGGGGAAAAGTAATGCTGGTTCTCACTGCCTCCTGGAACCCTTTCAAATGCCCCAGACAATTAAGCCCTCTCTGCTTTCCTGCGGACTCTATCCTCAAAAGCGCCTTTTTTCACTTTCGGCGCCCTCCGGTGGTAAAAAGACAAACGTCCAGCTTTTGCTGCCACAGCAAAGGTGCCAGCGGGGAAAAGTAATGCTGGTTCTCACTGCCTCCTGGAACTCTTTCAAATGCCACAGAAAATTTGGCCCTCTCTGCTTTCCTGCGGACTCCATCCTCAAAAGCACCTATTTTCGCTTTCGGCAGCCTCCGGAGCAAAAAAGACAAACGTCCAGCTTTTGCTGCCACAGCAAAGGTGCCAGCGGGGAAAAGTGATGCTGGTTCTCACTGCCTCCTGGAACCCTTTCAAATGCCACAGACAATTTGGCCCTCTCTGCTTTCCTGCGGACTCCATCCTCAAAAGCACATGTTTTCGCTTTCGGCAACCTCCGGAGCAAAAAAGACAAACGTCCAGCTTTTGCTGCCACAGCAAAGGTGCCAGCAGGGAAAAGTAATGCTGGTTCTCACTGCCTCCTGGAACTCTTTCAAATGCCACAGACAATTTGGCCCTCTCTGCTTTCCTGCGGACTCCATCCTCAAAAGCACCTGTTTTCGCTTTCGGCAGCCTCCGGAGCAAAAAAGACAAACGTCCAGCTTTTGCTGCCACAGCAAAGGTGCCAGCGGGGAAAAGTAATGCTGGTTCTCACTGCCTCCTGGAACCCTTTCAAATGCCCCAGACAATTAAGCCCTCTCTGCTTTCCTGCGGACTCTATCCTCAAAAGCGCCTTTTTTCGCTTTCGGCAGCCTCCGGTGGTAAAAAGACAAACGTCCAGCTTTTGCTGCCACAGCAAAGGTGCCAGCGGGGAAAAGTAATGCTGGTTCTCACTGCCTCCTGGAACCTGTTCAAATGCCCCAGACAATTTGGCCCTCTCTGCTTTCCTGCGAACTCCATCCTCAAAAGCACCTGTTTTCGCTTTCGGCAGCCTCCGGAGCAAAAAAGACAAACGTCCAGCTTTTGCTGCCACAGCAAAGGTGCCAGCGGGGAAAAGTAATGCTGGTTCTCACTGCCTCCTGGAACCCTTTCAAATGCCCCAGACAATTAAGCCCTCTCTGCTTTCCTGCGGACTCTATCCTCAAAAGCGCCTTTTTTCACTTTCGGCGCCCTCCGGTGGTAAAAAGACAAACGTCCAGCTTTTGCTGCCACAGCAAAGGTGCCACCGGGGAAAAGTGATGCTGGTTCTCACTGCCTCCTGGAACCCTTTCAAATGCCACAGACAATTTGGCCCTCTCTGCTTTCCTGCGGACTCCATCCTCAAAAGCACCTGTTTTCGCTTTCGGCAACCTCCGGAGCAAAAAAGACAAACGTCCAGCTTTTGCTGCCACAGCAAAGGTGCCAGCGTGGAAAAGTAATGCTGGTTCTCACTGCCTCCTGGAACCCTTTCAAATGCCACAGACAATTTGGCCCTCTCTGCTTTCCTGCGGACTCCATCCTCAAAAGCACCTGTTTTCGCTTTCGGCAGCCTCCAGAGCAAAAAAGACAAACGTCCAGCTTTTGCTGCCACAGCAAAGGTGCCAGCGGGGAAAAGTAATGCTGGTTCTCACTGCCTCCTGGAACCTCTTCAAATGCCCCAGACAATTTGGCTTTCTCTGCTTTCCTGCGGACTCCATCCTCAAAAGCACCTGTTTTCGCTTTTGGCAACCTCCGGAGCAAAAAGACAAACGTCCAGCTTTTGCTGCCACAGCAAAGGTGCCAGCGGGGAAAAGTAATGCTGGTTCTCACTGCCTCCTGGAACCCTTTCAAATGCCCCAGACAATTAAGCCCTCTCTGCTTTCCTGCGGACTCTATCCTCAAAAGCGCCTTTTTTCACTTTCGGCGCCCTCCGGTGGTAAAAAGACAAACGTCCAGCTTTTGCTGCCACAGCAAAGGTGCCAGCGGGGAAAAGTAATGCTGGTTCTCACTGCCTCCTGGAACTCTTTCAAATGCCACAGACAATTTGGCCCTCTCTGCTTTCCTGCGGACTCCATCCTCAAAAGCACCTGTTTTCGCTTTCGGCAGCCTCCGGAGCAAAAAAGACAAACGTCCAGCTTTTGCTGCCACAGCAAAGGTGCCAGCGGGGAAAAGTGATGCTGGTTCTCACTGCCTCCTGGAACCCTTTCAAATGCCACAGACAATTTGGCCCTCTCTGCTTTCCTGCGGACTCCATCCTCAAAAGCACATGTTTTCGCTTTCGGCAACCTCCGGAGCAAAAAAGACAAACGTCCAGCTTTTGCTGCCACAGCAAAGGTGCCAGCAGGGAAAAGTAATGCTGGTTCTCACTGCCTCCTGGAACTCTTTCAAATGCCACAGACAATTTGGCCCTCTCTGCTTTCCTGCGGACTCCATCCTCAAAAGCACCTGTTTTCGCTTTCGGCAGCCTCCGGAGCAAAAAAGACAAACGTCCAGCTTTTGCTGCCACAGCAAAGGTGCCAGCGGGGAAAAGTAATGCTGGTCCTCACTGCCTCCTGGAACCCTTTCAAATGCCCCAGACAATTAAGCCCTCTCTGCTTTCCTGCGGACTCTATCCTCAAAAGCGCCTTTTTTCGCTTTCGGCAGCCTCCGGTGGTAAAAAGACAAACGTCCAGCTTTTGCTGCCACAGCAAAGGTGCCAGCGGGGAAAAGTAATGCTGGTTCTCACTGCCTCCTGGAACCTGTTCAAATGCCCCAGACAATTTGGCCCTCTCTGCTTTCCTGCGGACTCCATCCTCAAAAGCACCTGTTTTCGCTTTCGGCAGCCTCCGGAGCAAAAAAGACAAACGTCCAGCTTTTGCTGCCACAGCAAAGGTGCCAGCGGGGAAAAGTAATGCTGGTTCTCACTGCCTCCTGGAACCCTTTCAAATGCCCCAGACAATTAAGCCCTCTCTGCTTTCCTGCGGACTCTATCCTCAAAAGCGCCTTTTTTCACTTTCGGCGCACTCCGGTGGTAAAAAGACAAACGTCCAGCTTTTGCTGCCACAGCAAAGGTGCCACCGGGGAAAAGTGATGCTGGTTCTCACTGCCTCCTGGAACCCTTTCAAATGCCACAGACAATTTGGCCCTCTCTGCTTTCCTGCGGACTCCATCCTCAAAAGCACCTGTTTTCGCTTTCGGCAACCTCCGGAGCAAAAAAGACAAACGTCCAGCTTTTGCTGCCACAGCAAAGGTGCCAGCGGGGAAAAGTAATGCTGGTTCTCACTGCCTCCTGGAACCCTTTCAAATGCCACAGACAATTTGGCCCTCTCTGCTTTCCTGCGGACTCCATCCTCAAAAGCACCTGTTTTCGCTTTCGGCGCCCTCCGGAGCAAAAAAGACAAACGTCCAGCTTTTGCTGCCACAGCAAAGGTGCCAGCGGGGAAAAGTAATGCTGGTTCTCACTGCCTCCTGGAACTCTTTCAAATGCCACAGACAATTTGGCCCTCTCTGCTTTCCTGCGGACTCCATCCTCAAAAGCACCTGTTTTCGCTTTCGGCAGCCTCCGGAGCAAAAAAGACAAACGTCCAGCTTTTGTTGCCACAGCAAAGGTGCCACCGGGGAAAAGTAATGCTGGTTCTCACTGCCTCCTGGAACCTCTTCAAATGCCCCAGACAATTTGGCCCTCTCTGCTTTCCTGCGGACTCCATCCTCAAAAGCACCTGTTTTCGCTTTTGGCAACCTCCGGAGCAAAAAGACAAACGTCCAGCTTTTGCTGCCACAGCAAAGGTGCCAGCGGGGAAAAGTAATGCTGGTTCTCACTGCCTCCTGGAACCCTTTCAAATGCCCCAGACAATTTGGCCCTCTCTGCTTTCCTGCGGACTCCATCCTCAAAAGCACCTGTTTTCGCTTTCGGCAGCCTCCGGAGCAAAAAAGACAAACGTCCAGCTTTTGCTGCCACAGCAAAGGTGCCAGCGTGGAAAAGTAATGCTGGTTCTCACTGCCTCCTGGAACCTCTTCAAATGCCCCAGACAATTTGGCCCTCTCTGCTTTCCTGCGGACTCCATCCTCAAAAGCACCTGTTTTCGCTTTTGGCAACCTCCGGAGCAAAAAAGACAAACGTCCAGCTTTTGCTGCCACAGCAAAGGTGCCAGCGGGGAAAAGTAATGCTGGTTCTCACTGCCTCCTGGAACCCTTTCAAATGCCACAGACAATTTGGCCCTCTCTGCTTTCCTGCGGACTCCATCCTCAAAAGCACCTGTTTTCGCTTTCGGCAGCCTCCGGAGCAAAAAAGACAAACGTCCAGCTTTTGCTGCCACAGCAAAGGTGCCAGCGGGGAAAAGTAATGCTGGTTCTCACTGCCTCCTGGAACCCTTTCAAATGCCACAGACAATTTGGCCCTCTCTGCTTTCCTGCGGACTCCATCCTCAAAAGCACCTGTTTTCGCTTTCGGCAGCCTCCGGAGCAAAAAAGACAAACGTCCAGCTTTTGCTGCCACAGCAAAGGTGCCAGCGGGGAAAAGTAATGCTGGTTCTCACTGCCTCCTGGAACCTCTTCAAATGCCCCAGACAATTTGGCCCTCTCTGCTTTCCTGCGGACTCCATCCTCAAAAGCACCTGTTTTCGCTTTTGGCAACCTCCGGAGCAAAAAAGACAAACGTCCAGCTTTTGCTGCCACAGCAAAGGTGCCAGCGGGGAAAAGTAATGCTGGTTCTCACTGCCTCCTGGAACCCTTTCAAATGCCACAGACAATTTGGCCCTCTCTGCTTTCCTGCGGACTCCATCCTCAAAAGCACCTATTTTTGCTTTCGGCAGCCTCCGGAGCAAAAAAGACAAACGTCCAGCTTTTGCTGCCACAGCAAAGGTGCCAGCGGGGAAAAGTAATGCTGGTTCTCACTGCCTCCTGGAACCCTTTCAAATGCCACAGACAATTTGGCCCTCTCTGCTTTCCTGCGGACTCCATCCTCAAAAGCACCTGTTTTCGCTTTCGGCAGCCTCCGGAGCAAAAAAGACAAACGTCCAGCTTTTGCTGCCACAGCAAAGGTGCCAGCGGGGAAAAGTAATGCTGGTTCTCACTGCCTCCTGGAACCCTTTCAAATGCCCCAGACAATTAAGCCCTCTCTGCTTTCCTGCGGACTGTATCCTCAAAAGCGCCTTTTTTCACTTTCGGCGCCCTCCGGTGGTAAAAAGACAAACGTCCAGCTTTTGCTGCCACAGCAAAGGTGCCAGCGGGGAAAAGTAATGCTGGTTCTCACTGCCTCCTGGAACTCTTTCAAATGCCACAGACAATTTGGCCCTCTCTGCTTTCCTGCGGACTCCATCCTCAAAAGCACCTATTTTCGCTTTCGGCAGCCTCCGGAGCAAAAAAGACAAACGTCCAGCTTTTGCTGCCACAGCAAAGGTGCCAGCGGGGAAAAGTGATGCTGGTTCTCACTGCCTCCTGGAACCCTTTCAAATGCCACAGACAATTTGGCCCTCTCTGCTTTCCTGCGGACTCCATCCTCAAAAGCACATGTTTTCGCTTTCGGCAACCTCCGGAGCAAAAAAGACAAACGTCCAGCTTTTGCTGCCACAGCAAAGGTGCCAGCAGGGAAAAGTAATGCTGGTTCTCACTGCCTCCTGGAACTCTTTCAAATGCCACAGACAATTTGGCCCTCTCTGCTTTCCTGCGGACTCCATCCTCAAAAGCACCTGTTTTCGCTTTCGGCAGCCTCCGGAGCAAAAAAGACAAACGTCCAGCTTTTGCTGCCACAGCAAAGGTGCCAGCGGGGAAAAGTAATGCTGGTTCTCACTGCCTCCTGGAACCCTTTCAAATGCCCCAGACAATTAAGCCCTCTCTGCTTTCCTGCGGACTCTATCCTCAAAAGCGCCTTTTTTCGCTTTCGGCAGCCTCCGGTGGTAAAAAGACAAACGTCCAGCTTTTGCTGCCACAGCAAAGGTGCCAGCGGGGAAAAGTAATGCTGGTTCTCACTGCCTCCTGGAACCTGTTCAAATGCCCCAGACAATTTGGCCCTCTCTGCTTTCCTGCGGACTCCATCCTCAAAAGCACCTGTTTTCGCTTTCGGCAGCCTCCGGAGCAAAAAAGACAAACGTCCAGCTTTTGCTGCCACAGCAAAGGTGCCAGCGGGGAAAAGTAATGCTGGTTCTCACTGCCTCCTGGAACCCTTTCAAATGCCCCAGACAATTAAGCCCTCTCTGCTTTCCTGCGGACTCCATCCTCAAAAGCGCCTTTTTTCACTTTCGGCGCCCTCCGGTGGTAAAAAGACAAACGTCCAGCTTTTGCTGCCACAGCAAAGGTGCCACCGGGGAAAAGTGATGCTGGTTCTCACTGCCTCCTGGAACCCTTTCAAATGCCACAGACAATTTGGCCCTCTCTGCTTTCCTGCGGACTCCATCCTCAAAAGCACCTGTTTTCGCTTTCGGCAACCTCCGGAGCAAAAAAGACAAACGTCCAGCTTTTGCTGCCACAGCAAAGGTGCCAGCGGGGAAAAGTAATGCTGGTTCTCACTGCCTCCTGGAACCCTTTCAAATGCCACAGACAATTTGGCCCTCTCTGCTTTCCTGCGGACTCCATCCTCAAAAGCACCTGTTTTCGCTTTCGGCAGCCTCCAGAGCAAAAAAGACAAACGTCCAGCTTTTGCTGCCACAGCAAAGGTGCCAGCGGGGAAAAGTAATGCTGGTTCTCACTGCCTCCTGGAACCTCTTCAAATGCCCCAGACAATTTGGCTTTCTCTGCTTTCCTGCGGACTCCATCCTCAAAAGCACCTGTTTTCGCTTTTGGCAACCTCCGGAGCAAAAAGACAAACGTCCAGCTTTTGCTGCCACAGCAAAGGTGCCAGCGGGGAAAAGTAATGCTGGTTCTCACTGCCTCCTGGAACCCTTTCAAATGCCCCAGACAATTAAGCCCTCTCTGCTTTCCTGCGGACTCTATCCTCAAAAGCGCCTTTTTTCACTTTCGGCGCCCTCCGGTGGTAAAAAGACAAACGTCCAGCTTTTGCTGCCACAGCAAAGGTGCCAGCGGGGAAAAGTAATGCTGGTTCTCACTGCCTCCTGGAACTCTTTCAAATGCCACAGACAATTTGGCCCTCTCTGCTTTCCTGCGGACTCCATCCTCAAAAGCACCTGTTTTCGCTTTCGGCAGCCTCCGGAGCAAAAAAGACAAACGTCCAGCTTTTGCTGCCACAGCAAAGGTGCCAGCGGGGAAAAGTGATGCTGGTTCTCACTGCCTCCTGGAACCCTTTCAAATGCCACAGACAATTTGGCCCTCTCTGCTTTCCTGCGGACTCCATCCTCAAAAGCACATGTTTTCGCTTTCGGCAACCTCCGGAGCAAAAAAGACAAACGTCCAGCTTTTGCTGCCACAGCAAAGGTGCCAGCAGGGAAAAGTAATGCTGGTTCTCACTGCCTCCTGGAACTCTTTCAAATGCCACAGACAATTTGGCCCTCTCTGCTTTCCTGCGGACTCCATCCTCAAAAGCACCTGTTTTCGCTTTCGGCAGCCTCCGGAGCAAAAAAGACAAACGTCCAGCTTTTGCTGCCACAGCAAAGGTGCCAGCGGGGAAAAGTAATGCTGGTTCTCACTGCCTCCTGGAACCCTTTCAAATGCCCCAGACAATTAAGCCCTCTCTGCTTTCCTGCGGACTCTATCCTCAAAAGCGCCTTTTTTTGCTTTCGGCAGCCTCCGGTGGTAAAAAGACAAACGTCCAGCTTTTGCTGCCACAGCAAAGGTGCCACCGGGGAAAAGTGATGCTGGTTCTCACTGCCTCCTGGAACCCTTTCAAATGCCACAGACAATTTGGCCCTCTCTGCTTTCCTGCGGACTCCATCCTCAAAAGCACCTGTTTTCGCTTTCGGCAACCTCCGGAGCAAAAAAGACAAACGTCCAGCTTTTGCTGCCACAGCAAAGGTGCCAGCGGGGAAAAGTAATGCTGGTTCTCACTGCCTCCTGGAACCCTTTCAAATGCCACAGACAATTTGGCCCTCTCTGCTTTCCTGCGGACTCCATCCTCAAAAGCACCTGTTTTCGCTTTCGGCAGCCTCCAGAGCAAAAAAGACAAACGTCCAGCTTTTGCTGCCACAGCAAAGGTGCCAGCGGGGAAAAGTAATGCTGGTTCTCACTGCCTCCTGGAACCTCTTCAAATGCCCCAGACAATTTGGCTTTCTCTGCTTTCCTGCGGACTCCATCCTCAAAAGCACCTGTTTTCGCTTTTGGCAACCTCCGGAGCAAAAAGACAAACGTCCAGCTTTTGCTGCCACAGCAAAGGTGTCAGCGGGGAAAAGTAATGCTGGTTCTCACTGCCTCCTGGAACCCTTTCAAATGCCCCAGACAATTAAGCCCTCTCTGCTTTCCTGCGGACTCTATCCTCAAAAGCGCCTTTTTTCACTTTCGGCGCCCTCCGGTGGTAAAAAGACAAACGTCCAGCTTTTGCTGCCACAGCAAAGGTGCCAGCGGGGAAAAGTAATGCTGGTTCTCACTGCCTCCTGGAACTCTTTCAAATGCCACAGACAATTTGGCCCTCTCTGCTTTCCTGCGGACTCCATCCTCAAAAGCACCTATTTTCGCTTTCGGCAGCCTCCGGAGCAAAAAAGACAAACGTCCAGCTTTTGCTGCCACAGCAAAGGTGCCAGCGGGGAAAAGTGATGCTGGTTCTCACTGCCTCCTGGAACCCTTTCAAATGCCACAGACAATTTGGCCCTCTCTGCTTTCCTGTGGACTCCATCCTCAAAAGCACCTGTTTTCGCTTTCGGCAGCCTCCGGAGCAAAAAAGACAAACGTCCAGCTTTTGCTGCCACAGCAAAGGTGCCAGCGGGGAAAAGTAATGCTGGTTCTCACTGCCTCCTGGAACCTGTTCAAATGCCCCAGACAATTTGGCCCTCTCTGCTTTCCTGCGGACTCCATCCTCAAAAGCACCTGTTTTCGCTTTCGGCAGCCTCCGGAGCAAAAAAGACAAACGTCCAGCTTTTGCTGCCACAGCAAAGGTGCCAGCGGGGAAAAGTAATGCTGGTTCTCACTGCCTCCTGGAACCCTTTCAAATGCCCCAGACAATTAAGCCCTCTCTGCTTTCCTGCGGACTCTATCCTCAAAAGCGCCTTTTTTCACTTTCGGCGCACTCCGGTGGTAAAAAGACAAACGTCCAGCTTTTGCTGCCACAGCAAAGGTGCCACCGGGGAAAAGTGATGCTGGTTCTCACTGCCTCCTGGAACTCTTTCAAATGCCACAGACAATTTGGCCCTCTCTGCTTTCCTGCGGACTCCATCGTCAAAAGCACCTGTTTTCGCTTTCGGCAGCCTCCGGAGCAAAAAAGACAAACGTCCAGCCTATGCTGCCACAACAAAGGTGCCAGCGGGGAAAAGTAATGCTGGTTCTCACTGCCTCCTGGAACCCTTTCAAATGCCCCAGACAATTTGGCCCTCTCTGCTTTCCTGCGGACTCTATCCTCAAAACCCCCATTTTTCGCTTTCGGCAGCCTCCGGAGCAAAAAAGACAAACGTCCAGCTTTTGCTGCCACAGCAAAGGTGCCAGCGGGGAAAAGTAATGCTGGTTCTCACTGCCTCCTGGAACCCTTTCAAATGCCACAGACAATTTGGCCCTCTCTGCTTTCCTGCGGACTCCATCCTCAAAAGCACCTGTTTTCGCTTTTGGCAACCTCCGGAGCAAAAAGACAAACGTCCAGCTTTTGCTGCCACAGCAAAGGTGCCAGCGGGGAAAAGTAATGCTGGTTCTCACTGCCTCCTGGAACCCTTTCAAATGCCCCAGACAATTAAGCCCTCTCTGCTTTACTGCGGACTCTATCCTCAAAAGCGCCTTTTTTCACTTTCGGCGCCCTCCGGTGGTAAAAAGACAAACGTCCAGCTTTTGCTGCCACAGCAAAGGTGCCAGCGGGGAAAAGTAATGCTGGTTCTCACTGCCTCCTGGAACTCTTTCAAATGCCACAGACAATTTGGCCCTCTCTGCTTTCCTGCGGACTCCATCCTCAAAAGCACCTATTTTCGCTTTCGGCAGCCTCCGGAGCAAAAAAGACAAACGTCCAGCTTTTGCTGCCACAGCAAAGGTGCCAGCGGGGAAAAGTAATGCTGGTTCTCACTGCCTCCTGGAACCCTTTCAAATGCCCCAGACAATTTGGCCCTCTCTGCTTTCCTGCGGACTCCATCCTCAAAAGCACCTGTTTTCGCTTTCGGCAGCCTCCGGAGCAAAAAAGACAAACGTCCAGCTTTTGCTGCCACAGCAAAGGTGCCAGCGGGGAAAAGTAATGCTGGTTCTCACTGCCTCCTGGAACCCTTTCAAATGCCCCAGACAATTTGGCCCTCTCTGCTTTCCTGCGGACTCCATCCTCAAAAGCACCTGTTTTCGCTTTCGGCAGCCTCCGGAGCAAAAAAGACAAACGTCCAGCTTTTGCTGCCACAGCAAAGGTGCCAACGGGGAAAAGTAATGCTGATTCTCACTGCCTCCTGGAACCCTTTCAAATGCCACAGACAATTTGGCCCTCTCTGCTTTCCTGCGGACTCCATCCTCAAAAGCACCTTTTTTCGCTTTCGGCAACCTCCGGAGCAAAAAAGACAAACGTCCAGCTTTTGCTGCCACAGCAAAGGTGCCAGCGGGGAAAAGTAATGCTGGTTCTCACTGCCTCCTGGAACCCTTTCAAATGCCACAGACAATTTGGCCCTCTCTGCTTTCCTGCGGACTCCATCCTCAAAAGCACCTTTTTTCGCTTTCGGCAACCTCCGGAGCAAAAAAGACAAACGTCCAGCTTTTGCTGCCACAGCAAAGGTGCCAGCGGGGAAAAGTAATGCTGGTTCTCACTGCCTCCTGGAACCCTTTCAAATGCCACAGACAATTTGGCCCTCTCTGCTTTCCTGCGGACTCCATCCTCAAAAGCACCTGTTTTCGCTTTTCGCAACCTCCGGAGCAAAAAAGACAAACGTCCAGCTTTTGCTGCCACAGCAAAGGTGCCAGCGGGGAAAAGTAATGCTGGTTCTCACTGCCTCCTGGAACCCTTTCAAATGCCACAGACAATTTGGCCCTCTCTGCTTTCCTGCGGACTCCATCCTCAAAAGCACCTGTTTTTGCTTTCGGCAGCCTCCGGAGCAAAAAAGACAAACGTCCAGCTTTTGCTGCCACAGCAAAGGTGCCAGCGGGGAAAAGTAATGCTGGTTCTCACTGCCTCCTGGAAGCTCTTCAAATGCCCCAGACAATTTGGCTTTCTCTGCTTTCCTGCGGACTCCATCCTCAAAAGCACCTGTTTTCGCTTTTGGCAACCTCCGGAGCAAAAAGACAAACGTCCAGCTTTTGCTGCCACAGCAAAGGTGCCAGCGGGGAAAAGTAATGCTGGTTCTCACTGCCTCCTGGAACCCTTTCAAATGCCACAGACAATTAAGCCCTCTCTGCTTTCCTGCGGACTCTATCCTCAAAAGCGCCTTTTTTCACTTTCGGCGCCCTCCGGTGGTAAAAAGACAAACGTCCAGCTTTTGCTGCCACAGCAAAGGTGCCAGCGGGGAAAAGTAATGCTGGTTCTCACTGCCTCCTGGAACTCTTTCAAATGCCACAGACAATTTGGCCCTCTCTGCTTTCCTGCGGACTCCATCCTCAAAAGCACCTATTTTCGCTTTCGGCAGCCTCCGGAGCAAAAAAGACAAACGTCCAGCTTTTGCTGCCACAGCAAAGGTGCCAGCGGGGAAAAGTGATGCTGGTTCTCACTGCCTCCTGGAACCCTTTCAAATGCCACAGACAATTTGGCCCTCTCTGCTTTCCTGTGGACTCCATCCTCAAAAGCACCTGTTTTCGCTTTCGGCAGCCTCCGGAGCAAAAAAGACAAACGTCCAGCTTTTGCTGCCACAGCAAAGGTGCCAGCGGGGAAAAGTAATGCTGGTTCTCACTGCCTCCTGGAACCTGTTCAAATGCCCCAGACAATTTGGCCCTCTCTGCTTTCCTGCGGACTCCATCCTCAAAAGCACCTGTTTTCGCTTTCGGCAGCCTCCGGAGCAAAAAAGACAAACGTCCAGCTTTTGCTGCCACAGCAAAGGTGCCAGCAGGGAAAAGTAATGCTGGTTCTCACTGCCTCCTGGAACCCTTTCAAATGCCCCAGACAATTAAGCCCTCTCTGCTTTCCTGCGGACTCTATCCTCAAAAGCGCCTTTTTTCACTTTCGGCGCACTCCGGTGGTAAAAAGACAAACGTCCAGCTTTTGCTGCCACAGCAAAGGTGCCACCGGGGAAAAGTGATGCTGGTTCTCACTGCCTCCTGGAACTCTTTCAAATGCCACAGACAATTTGGCCCTCTCTGCTTTCCTGCGGACTCCATCGTCAAAAGCACCTGGTTTCGCTTTCGGCAGCCTCCGGAGCAAAAAAGACAAACGTCCAGCCTATGCTGCCACAACAAAGGTGCCAGCGGGGAAAAGTAATGCTGGTTCTCACTGCCTCCTGGAACCCTTTCAAATGCCCCAGACAATTTGGCCCTCTCTGCTTTCCTGCGGACTCTATCCTCAAAAGCACCTGTTTTCGCTTTCGGCAGCCTCCGGAGCAAAAAAGACAAACGTCCAGCTTTTGCTGCCACAGCAAAGGTGCCAGCGGGGAAAAGTAATGCTGGTTCTCACTGCCTCCTGGAACCCTTTCAAATGCCACAGACAATTTGGCCCTCTCTGCTTTCCTGCGGACTCCATCCTCAAAAGCACATGTTTTCGCTTTCGGCAACCTCCGGAGCAAAAAAGACAAACGTCCAGCTTTTGCTGCCACAGCAAAGGTGCCAGCGGGGAAAAGTAATGCTGGGTCTCACTGCCTCCTGGAACCCTTTCAAATGCCACAGACAATTTGGCCCTCTCTGCTTTCCTGCGGACTCCATCCTCAAAAGCACCTGTTTTCGCTTTTGGCAACCTCCGGAGCAAAAAGACAAACGTCCAGCTTTTGCTGCCACAGCAAAGGTGCCAGCGGGGAAAAGTAATGCTGGTTCTCACTGCCTCCTGGAACCCTTTCAAATGCCCCAGACAATTAAGCCCTCTCTGCTTTCCTGCGGACTCTATCCTCAAAAGCGCCTTTTTTCACTTTCGGCGCCCTCCGGTGGTAAAAAGACAAACGTCCAGCTTTTGCTGCCACAGCAAAGGTGCCAGCGGGGAAAAGTAATGCTGGTTCTCACTGCCTCCTGGAACCCTTTCAAATGCCACAGACAATTTGGCCCTCTCTGCTTTCCTGCGGACTCCATCCTCAAAAGCACCTGTTTTCGCTTTCGGCAGCCTCCGGAGCAAAAAAGACAAACGTCCAGCTTTTGCTGCCACAGCAAAGGTGCCAGCGGGGAAAAGTAATGCTGGTTCTCACTGCCTCCTGGAACCTCTTCAAATGCCCCAGACAATTTGGCCCTCTCTGCTTTCCTGCGGACTCCATCCTCAAAAGCACCTGTTTTCGCTTTTGGCAACCTCCGGAGCAAAAAAGACAAACGTCCAGCTTTTGCTGCCACAGCAAAGGTGCCAGCGTGGAAAAGTAATGCTGGTTCTCACTGCCTCCTGGAACCCTTTCAAATGCCACAGACAATTTGGCCCTCTCTGCTTTCCTGCGGACTCCATCCTCAAAAGCACCTATTTTTGCTTTCGGCGCCCTCCGGAGCAAAAAAGACAAACGTCCAGCTTTTGCTGCCACAGCAAAGGTGCCAGCAGGGAAAAGTAATGCTGGTTCTCACTGCCTCCTGGAACTCTTTCAAATGCCACAGACAATTTGGCCCTCTCTGCTTTCCTGCGGACTCCATCCTCAAAAGCACCTGTTTTCGCTTTCGGCAGCCTCCGGAGCAAAAAAGACAAACGTCCAGCTTTTGCTGCCACAGCAAAGGTGCCAGCGGGGAAAAGTAATGCTGGTTCTCACTGCCTCCTGGAACCCTTTCAAATGCCACAGACAATTTGGCCCTCTCTGCTTTCCTGCGGACTCCATCCTCAAAAGCACCTGTTTTCGCTTTTCGCAACCTCCGGAGCAAAAAAGACAAACGTCCAGCTTTTGCTGCCACAGCAAAGGTGCCAGCGGGGAAAAGTAATGCTGGTTCTCACTGCCTCCTGGAACCCTTTCAAATGCCACAGACAATTTGGCCCTCTCTGCTTTCCTGCGGACTCCATCCTCAAAAGCACCTGTTTTTGCTTTCGGCAGCCTCCGGAGCAAAAAAGACAAACGTCCAGCTTTTGCTGCCACAGCAAAGGTGCCAGCGGGGAAAAGTAATGCTGGTTCTCACTGCCTCCTGGAAGCTCTTCAAATGCCCCAGACAATTTGGCTTTCTCTGCTTTCCTGCGGACTCCATCCTCAAAAGCACCTGTTTTCGCTTTTGGCAACCTCCGGAGCAAAAAGACAAACGTCCAGCTTTTGCTGCCACAGCAAAGGTGCCAGCGGGGAAAAGTAATGCTGGTTCTCACTGCCTCCTGGAACCCTTTCAAATGCCACAGACAATTAAGCCCTCTCTGCTTTCCTGCGGACTCTATCCTCAAAAGCGCCTTTTTTCACTTTCGGCGCCCTCCGGTGGTAAAAAGACAAACGTCCAGCTTTTGCTGCCACAGCAAAGGTGCCAGCGGGGAAAAGTAATGCTGGTTCTCACTGCCTCCTGGAACTCTTTCAAATGCCACAGACAATTTGGCCCTCTCTGCTTTCCTGCGGACTCCATCCTCAAAAGCACCTATTTTCGCTTTCGGCAGCCTCCGGAGCAAAAAAGACAAACGTCCAGCTTTTGCTGCCACAGCAAAGGTGCCAGCGGGGAAAAGTGATGCTGGTTCTCACTGCCTCCTGGAACCCTTTCAAATGCCACAGACAATTTGGCCCTCTCTGCTTTCCTGTGGACTCCATCCTCAAAAGCACCTGTTTTCGCTTTCGGCAGCCTCCGGAGCAAAAAAGACAAACGTCCAGCTTTTGCTGCCACAGCAAAGGTGCCAGCGGGGAAAAGTAATGCTGGTTCTCACTGCCTCCTGGAACCTGTTCAAATGCCCCAGACAATTTGGCCCTCTCTGCTTTCCTGCGGACTCCATCCTCAAAAGCACCTGTTTTCGCTTTCGGCAGCCTCCGGAGCAAAAAAGACAAACGTCCAGCTTTTGCTGCCACAGCAAAGGTGCCAGCAGGGAAAAGTAATGCTGGTTCTCACTGCCTCCTGGAACCCTTTCAAATGCCCCAGACAATTAAGCCCTCTCTGCTTTCCTGCGGACTCTATCCTCAAAAGCGCCTTTTTTCACTTTCGGCGCACTCCGGTGGTAAAAAGACAAACGTCCAGCTTTTGCTGCCACAGCAAAGGTGCCACCGGGGAAAAGTGATGCTGGTTCTCACTGCCTCCTGGAACTCTTTCAAATGCCACAGACAATTTGGCCCTCTCTGCTTTCCTGCGGACTCCATCGTCAAAAGCACCTGGTTTCGCTTTCGGCAGCCTCCGGAGCAAAAAAGACAAACGTCCAGCCTATGCTGCCACAACAAAGGTGCCAGCGGGGAAAAGTAATGCTGGTTCTCACTGCCTCCTGGAACCCTTTCAAATGCCCCAGACAATTTGGCCCTCTCTGCTTTCCTGCGGACTCTATCCTCAAAAGCACCTGTTTTCGCTTTCGGCAGCCTCCGGAGCAAAAAAGACAAACGTCCAGCTTTTGCTGCCACAGCAAAGGTGCCAGCGGGGAAAAGTAATGCTGGTTCTCACTGCCTCCTGGAACCCTTTCAAATGCCACAGACAATTTGGCCCTCTCTGCTTTCCTGCGGACTCCATCCTCAAAAGCACATGTTTTCGCTTTCGGCAACCTCCGGAGCAAAAAAGACAAACGTCCAGCTTTTGCTGCCACAGCAAAGGTGCCAGCGGGGAAAAGTAATGCTGGGTCTCACTGCCTCCTGGAACCCTTTCAAATGCCACAGACAATTTGGCCCTCTCTGCTTTCCTGCGGACTCCATCCTCAAAAGCACCTGTTTTCGCTTTTGGCAACCTCCGGAGCAAAAAGACAAACGTCCAGCTTTTGCTGCCACAGCAAAGGTGCCAGCGGGGAAAAGTAATGCTGGTTCTCACTGCCTCCTGGAACCCTTTCAAATGCCCCAGACAATTAAGCCCTCTCTGCTTTCCTGCGGACTCTATCCTCAAAAGCGCCTTTTTTCACTTTCGGCGCCCTCCGGTGGTAAAAAGACAAACGTCCAGCTTTTGCTGCCACAGCAAAGGTGCCAGCGGGGAAAAGTAATGCTGGTTCTCACTGCCTCCTGGAACCCTTTCAAATGCCACAGACAATTTGGCCCTCTCTGCTTTCCTGCGGACTCCATCCTCAAAAGCACCTGTTTTCGCTTTCGGCAGCCTCCGGAGCAAAAAAGACAAACGTCCAGCTTTTGCTGCCACAGCAAAGGTGCCAGCGGGGAAAAGTAATGCTGGTTCTCACTGCCTCCTGGAACCTCTTCAAATGCCCCAGACAATTTGGCCCTCTCTGCTTTCCTGCGGACTCCATCCTCAAAAGCACCTGTTTTCGCTTTTGGCAACCTCCGGAGCAAAAAAGACAAACGTCCAGCTTTTGCTGCCACAGCAAAGGTGCCAGCGTGGAAAAGTAATGCTGGTTCTCACTGCCTCCTGGAACCCTTTCAAATGCCACAGACAATTTGGCCCTCTCTGCTTTCCTGCGGACTCCATCCTCAAAAGCACCTATTTTTGCTTTCGGCGCCCTCCGGAGCAAAAAAGACAAACGTCCAGCTTTTGCTGCCACAGCAAAGGTGCCAGCAGGGAAAAGTAATGCTGGTTCTCACTGCCTCCTGGAACTCTTTCAAATG
This sequence comes from Vanellus vanellus, assembly GCF_965231255.1. Classification (NCBI taxonomy): domain Eukaryota; kingdom Metazoa; phylum Chordata; class Aves; order Charadriiformes; family Charadriidae; genus Vanellus; species Vanellus vanellus. Next base: position 80,334 of record NW_028126748.1, read on the forward strand.
CCACAGACAATTTGGCCCTCTCTGCTTTCCTGCGGACTCCATCCTCAAAAGCACCTGTTTTCGCTTTCGGCAGCCTCCGGAGCAAAAAAGACAAACGTCCAGCTTTTGCTGCCACAGCAAAGGTGCCAGCGGGGAAAAGTAATGCTGGTTCTCACTGCCTCCTGGAACCCTTTCAAATGCCACAGACAATTTGGCCCTCTCTGCTTTCCTGCGGACTCCATCCTCAAAAGCACCTGTTTTCGCTTTTCGCAACCTCCGGAGCAAAAAAGACAAACGTCCAGCTTTTGCTGCCACAGCAAAGGTGCCAGCGGGGAAAAGTAATGCTGGTTCTCACTGCCTCCTGGAACCCTTTCAAATGCCACAGACAATTTGGCCCTCTCTGCTTTCCTGCGGACTCCATCCTCAAAAGCACCTGTTTTTGCTTTCGGCAGCCTCCGGAGCAAAAAAGACAAACGTCCAGCTTTTGCTGCCACAGCAAAGGTGCCAGCGGGGAAAAGTAATGCTGGTTCTCACTGCCTCCTGGAAGCTCTTCAAATGCCCCAGACAATTTGGCTTTCTCTGCTTTCCTGCGGACTCCATCCTCAAAAGCACCTGTTTTCGCTTTTGGCAACCTCCGGAGCAAAAAGACAAACGTCCAGCTTTTGCTGCCACAGCAAAGGTGCCAGCGGGGAAAAGTAATGCTGGTTCTCACTGCCTCCTGGAACCCTTTCAAATGCCACAGACAATTAAGCCCTCTCTGCTTTCCTGCGGACTCTATCCTCAAAAGCGCCTTTTTTCACTTTCGGCGCCCTCCGGTGGTAAAAAGACAAACGTCCAGCTTTTGCTGCCACAGCAAAGGTGCCAGCGGGGAAAAGTAATGCTGGTTCTCACTGCCTCCTGGAACTCTTTCAAATGCCACAGACAATTTGGCCCTCTCTGCTTTCCTGCGGACTCCATCCTCAAAAGCACCTATTTTCGCTTTCGGCAGCCTCCGGAGCAAAAAAGACAAACGTCCAGCTTTTGCTGCCACAGCAAAGGTGCCAGCGGGGAAAAGTGATGCTGGTTCTCACTGCCTCCTGGAACCCTTTCAAATGCCACAGACAATTTGGCCCTCTCTGCTTTCCTGTGGACTCCATCCTCAAAAGCACCTGTTTTCGCTTTCGGCAGCCTCCGGAGCAAAAAAGACAAACGTCCAGCTTTTGCTGCCACAGCAAAGGTGCCAGCGGGGAAAAGTAATGCTGGTTCTCACTGCCTCCTGGAACCTGTTCAAATGCCCCAGACAATTTGGCCCTCTCTGCTTTCCTGCGGACTCCATCCTCAAAAGCACCTGTTTTCGCTTTCGGCAGCCTCCGGAGCAAAAAAGACAAACGTCCAGCTTTTGCTGCCACAGCAAAGGTGCCAGCAGGGAAAAGTAATGCTGGTTCTCACTGCCTCCTGGAACCCTTTCAAATGCCCCAGACAATTAAGCCCTCTCTGCTTTCCTGCGGACTCTATCCTCAAAAGCGCCTTTTTTCACTTTCGGCGCACTCCGGTGGTAAAAAGACAAACGTCCAGCTTTTGCTGCCACAGCAAAGGTGCCACCGGGGAAAAGTGATGCTGGTTCTCACTGCCTCCTGGAACTCTTTCAAATGCCACAGACAATTTGGCCCTCTCTGCTTTCCTGCGGACTCCATCGTCAAAAGCACCTGGTTTCGCTTTCGGCAGCCTCCGGAGCAAAAAAGACAAACGTCCAGCCTATGCTGCCACAACAAAGGTGCCAGCGGGGAAAAGTAATGCTGGTTCTCACTGCCTCCTGGAACCCTTTCAAATGCCCCAGACAATTTGGCCCTCTCTGCTTTCCTGCGGACTCTATCCTCAAAAGCACCTGTTTTCGCTTTCGGCAGCCTCCGGAGCAAAAAAGACAAACGTCCAGCTTTTGCTGCCACAGCAAAGGTGCCAGCGGGGAAAAGTAATGCTGGTTCTCACTGCCTCCTGGAACCCTTTCAAATGCCACAGACAATTTGGCCCTCTCTGCTTTCCTGCGGACTCCATCCTCAAAAGCACATGTTTTCGCTTTCGGCAACCTCCGGAGCAAAAAAGACAAACGTCCAGCTTTTGCTGCCACAGCAAAGGTGCCAGCGGGGAAAAGTAATGCTGGGTCTCACTGCCTCCTGGAACCCTTTCAAATGCCACAGACAATTTGGCCCTCTCTGCTTTCCTGCGGACTCCATCCTCAAAAGCACCTGTTTTCGCTTTTGGCAACCTCCGGAGCAAAAAGACAAACGTCCAGCTTTTGCTGCCACAGCAAAGGTGCCAGCGGGGAAAAGTAATGCTGGTTCTCACTGCCTCCTGGAACCCTTTCAAATGCCCCAGACAATTAAGCCCTCTCTGCTTTCCTGCGGACTCTATCCTCAAAAGCGCCTTTTTTCACTTTCGGCGCCCTCCGGTGGTAAAAAGACAAACGTCCAGCTTTTGCTGCCACAGCAAAGGTGCCAGCGGGGAAAAGTAATGCTGGTTCTCACTGCCTCCTGGAACCCTTTCAAATGCCACAGACAATTTGGCCCTCTCTGCTTTCCTGCGGACTCCATCCTCAAAAGCACCTGTTTTCGCTTTCGGCAGCCTCCGGAGCAAAAAAGACAAACGTCCAGCTTTTGCTGCCACAGCAAAGGTGCCAGCGGGGAAAAGTAATGCTGGTTCTCACTGCCTCCTGGAACCTCTTCAAATGCCCCAGACAATTTGGCCCTCTCTGCTTTCCTGCGGACTCCATCCTCAAAAGCACCTGTTTTCGCTTTTGGCAACCTCCGGAGCAAAAAAGACAAACGTCCAGCTTTTGCTGCCACAGCAAAGGTGCCAGCGTGGAAAAGTAATGCTGGTTCTCACTGCCTCCTGGAACCCTTTCAAATGCCACAGACAATTTGGCCCTCTCTGCTTTCCTGCGGACTCCATCCTCAAAAGCACCTATTTTTGCTTTCGGCGCCCTCCGGAGCAAAAAAGACAAACGTCCAGCTTTTGCTGCCACAGCAAAGGTGCCAGCAGGGAAAAGTAATGCTGGTTCTCACTGCCTCCTGGAACTCTTTCAAATGCCACAGACAATTTGGCCCTCTCTGCTTTCCTGCGGACTCCATCCTCAAAAGCACCTGTTTTCGCTTTCGGCAGCCTCCGGAGCAAAAAAGACAAACGTCCAGCTTTTGCTGCCACAGCAAAGGTGCCAGCGGGGAAAAGTAATGCTGGTTCTCACTGCCTCCTGGAACCCTTTCAAATGCCCCAGACAATTAAGCCCTCTCTGCTTTCCTGCGGACTCTATCCTCAAAAGCGCCTTTTTTCGCTTTCGGCAGCCTCCGGTGGTAAAAAGACAAACGTCCAGCTTTTGCTGCCACAGCAAAGGTGCCAGCGGGGAAAAGTAATGCTGGTTCTCACTGCCTCCTGGAACCTGTTCAAATGCCCCAGACAATTTGGCCCTCTCTGCTTTCCTGCGGACTCCATCCTCAAAAGCACCTGTTTTCGCTTTCGGCAGCCTCCGGAGCAAAAAAGACAAACGTCCAGCTTTTGCTGCCACAGCAAAGGTGCCAGCGGGGAAAAGTAATGCTGGTTCTCACTGCCTCCTGGAACCTCTTCAAATGCCCCAGACAATTTGGCTTTCTCTGCTTTCCTGCGGACTCCATCCTCAAAAGCACCTGTTTTCGCTTTTGGCAACCTCCGGAGCAAAAAGACAAACGTCCAGCTTTTGCTGCCACAGCAAAGGTGCCAGCGGGGAAAAGTAATGCTGGTTCTCACTGCCTCCTGGAACCCTTTCAAATGCCCCAGACAATTAAGCCCTCTCTGCTTTCCTGCGGACTCTATCCTCAAAAGCGCCTTTTTTCACTTTCGGCGCCCTCCGGTGGTAAAAAGACAAACGTCCAGCTTTTGCTGCCACAGCAAAGGTGCCAGCGGGGAAAAGTAATGCTGGTTCTCACTGCCTCCTGGAACTCTTTCAAATGCCACAGACAATTTGGCCCTCTCTGCTTTCCTGCGGACTCCATCCTCAAAAGCACCTATTTTCGCTTTCGGCAGCCTCCGGAGCAAAAAAGACAAACGTCCAGCTTTTGCTGCCACAGCAAAGGTGCCAGCGGGGAAAAGTGATGCTGGTTCTCACTGCCTCCTGGAACCCTTTCAAATGCCACAGACAATTTGGCCCTCTCTGCTTTCCTGCGGACTCCATCCTCAAAAGCACATGTTTTCGCTTTCGGCAACCTCCGGAGCAAAAAAGACAAACGTCCAGCTTTTGCTGCCACAGCAAAGGTGCCAGCAGGGAAAAGTAATGCTGGTTCTCACTGCCTCCTGGAACTCTTTCAAATGCCACAGACAATTTGGCCCTCTCTGCTTTCCTGCGGACTCCATCCTCAAAAGCACCTGTTTTCGCTTTCGGCAGCCTCCGGAGCAAAAAAGACAAACGTCCAGCTTTTGCTGCCACAGCAAAGGTGCCAGCGGGGAAAAGTAATGCTGGTTCTCACTGCCTCCTGGAACCCTTTCAAATGCCCCAGACAATTAAGCCCTCTCTGCTTTCCTGCGGACTCTATCCTCAAAAGCGCCTTTTTTCGCTTTCGGCAGCCTCCGGTGGTAAAAAGACAAACGTCCAGCTTTTGCTGCCACAGCAAAGGTGCCAGCGGGGAAAAGTAATGCTGGTTCTCACTGCCTCCTGGAACCTGTTCAAATGCCCCAGACAATTTGGCCCTCTCTGCTTTCCTGCGAACTCCATCCTCAAAAGCACCTGTTTTCGCTTTCGGCAGCCTCCGGAGCAAAAAAGACAAACGTCCAGCTTTTGCTGCCACAGCAAAGGTGCCAGCGGGGAAAAGTAATGCTGGTTCTCACTGCCTCCTGGAACCCTTTCAAATGCCCCAGACAATTAAGCCCTCTCTGCTTTCCTGCGGACTCTATCCTCAAAAGCGCCTTTTTTCACTTTCGGCGCCCTCCGGTGGTAAAAAGACAAACGTCCAGCTTTTGCTGCCACAGCAAAGGTGCCACCGGGGAAAAGTGATGCTGGTTCTCACTGCCTCCTGGAACCCTTTCAAATGCCACAGACAATTTGGCCCTCTCTGCTTTCCTGCGGACTCCATCCTCAAAAGCACCTGTTTTCGCTTTCGGCAACCTCCGGAGCAAAAAAGACAAACGTCCAGCTTTTGCTGCCACAGCAAAGGTGCCAGCGGGGAAAAGTAATGCTGGTTCTCACTGCCTCCTGGAACCCTTTCAAATGCCACAGACAATTTGGCCCTCTCTGCTTTCCTGCGGACTCCATCCTCAAAAGCACCTGTTTTCGCTTTCGGCAGCCTCCAGAGCAAAAAAGACAAACGTCCAGCTTTTGCTGCCACAGCAAAGGTGCCAGCGGGGAAAAGTAATGCTGGTTCTCACTGCCTCCTGGAACCTCTTCAAATGCCCCAGACAATTTGGCTTTCTCTGCTTTCCTGCGGACTCCATCCTCAAAAGCACCTGTTTTCGCTTTTGGCAACCTCCGGAGCAAAAAGACAAACGTCCAGCTTTTGCTGCCACAGCAAAGGTGCCAGCGGGGAAAAGTAATGCTGGTTCTCACTGCCTCCTGGAACCCTTTCAAATGCCCCAGACAATTAAGCCCTCTCTGCTTTCCTGCGGACTCTATCCTCAAAAGCGCCTTTTTTCACTTTCGGCGCCCTCCGGTGGTAAAAAGACAAACGTCCAGCTTTTGCTGCCACAGCAAAGGTGCCAGCGGGGAAAAGTAATGCTGGTTCTCACTGCCTCCTGGAACTCTTTCAAATGCCACAGACAATTTGGCCCTCTCTGCTTTCCTGCGGACTCCATCCTCAAAAGCACCTGTTTTCGCTTTCGGCAGCCTCCGGAGCAAAAAAGACAAACGTCCAGCTTTTGCTGCCACAGCAAAGGTGCCAGCGGGGAAAAGTGATGCTGGTTCTCACTGCCTCCTGGAACCCTTTCAAATGCCACAGACAATTTGGCCCTCTCTGCTTTCCTGCGGACTCCATCCTCAAAAGCACATGTTTTCGCTTTCGGCAACCTCCGGAGCAAAAAAGACAAACGTCCAGCTTTTGCTGCCACAGCAAAGGTGCCAGCAGGGAAAAGTAATGCTGGTTCTCACTGCCTCCTGGAACTCTTTCAAATGCCACAGACAATTTGGCCCTCTCTGCTTTCCTGCGGACTCCATCCTCAAAAGCACCTGTTTTCGCTTTCGGCAGCCTCCGGAGCAAAAAAGACAAACGTCCAGCTTTTGCTGCCACAGCAAAGGTGCCAGCGGGGAAAAGTAATGCTGGTCCTCACTGCCTCCTGGAACCCTTTCAAATGCCCCAGACAATTAAGCCCTCTCTGCTTTCCTGCGGACTCTATCCTCAAAAGCGCCTTTTTTCGCTTTCGGCAGCCTCCGGTGGTAAAAAGACAAACGTCCAGCTTTTGCTGCCACAGCAAAGGTGCCAGCGGGGAAAAGTAATGCTGGTTCTCACTGCCTCCTGGAACCTGTTCAAATGCCCCAGACAATTTGGCCCTCTCTGCTTTCCTGCGGACTCCATCCTCAAAAGCACCTGTTTTCGCTTTCGGCAGCCTCCGGAGCAAAAAAGACAAACGTCCAGCTTTTGCTGCCACAGCAAAGGTGCCAGCGGGGAAAAGTAATGCTGGTTCTCACTGCCTCCTGGAACCCTTTCAAATGCCCCAGACAATTAAGCCCTCTCTGCTTTCCTGCGGACTCTATCCTCAAAAGCGCCTTTTTTCACTTTCGGCGCACTCCGGTGGTAAAAAGACAAACGTCCAGCTTTTGCTGCCACAGCAAAGGTGCCACCGGGGAAAAGTGATGCTGGTTCTCACTGCCTCCTGGAACCCTTTCAAATGCCACAGACAATTTGGCCCTCTCTGCTTTCCTGCGGACTCCATCCTCAAAAGCACCTGTTTTCGCTTTCGGCAACCTCCGGAGCAAAAAAGACAAACGTCCAGCTTTTGCTGCCACAGCAAAGGTGCCAGCGGGGAAAAGTAATGCTGGTTCTCACTGCCTCCTGGAACCCTTTCAAATGCCACAGACAATTTGGCCCTCTCTGCTTTCCTGCGGACTCCATCCTCAAAAGCACCTGTTTTCGCTTTCGGCAGCCTCCGGAGCAAAAAAGACAAACGTCCAGTTTTTGCTGCCACAGCAAAGGTGCCAGCGGGGAAAAGTAATGCTGGTTCTCACTGCCTCCTGGAACCCTTTCAAATGCCACAGACAATTTGGCCCTCTCTGCTTTCCTGCGGACTCCATCCTCAAAAGCACCTATTTTTGCTTTCGGCGCCCTCCGGAGCAAAAAAGACAAACGTCCAGCTTTTGCTGCCACAGCAAAGGTGCCAGCGGGGAAAAGTAATGCTGGTTCTCACTGCCTCCTGGAACTCTTTCAAATGCCACAGACAATTTGGCCCTCTCTGCTTTCCTGCGGACTCCATCCTCAAAAGCACCTGTTTTCGCTTTCGGCAGCCTCCGGAGCAAAAAAGACAAACGTCCAGCTTTTGTTGCCACAGCAAAGGTGCCAGCGGGGAAAAGTAATGCTGGTTCTCACTGCCTCCTGGAACCTCTTCAAATGCCCCAGACAATTTGGCCCTCTCTGCTTTCCTGCGGACTCCATCCTCAAAAGCACCTGTTTTCGCTTTTGGCAACCTCCGGAGCAAAAAGACAAACGTCCAGCTTTTGCTGCCACAGCAAAGGTGCCAGCGGGGAAAAGTAATGCTGGTTCTCACTGCCTCCTGGAACCCTTTCAAATGCCCCAGACAATTTGGCCCTCTCTGCTTTCCTGCGGACTCCATCCTCAAAAGCACCTGTTTTCGCTTTCGGCAGCCTCCGGAGCAAAAAAGACAAACGTCCAGCTTTTGCTGCCACAGCAAAGGTGCCAGCGTGGAAAAGTAATGCTGGTTCTCACTGCCTCCTGGAACCTCTTCAAATGCCCCAGACAATTTGGCCCTCTCTGCTTTCCTGCGGACTCCATCCTCAAAAGCACCTGTTTTCGCTTTTGGCAACCTCCGGAGCAAAAAAGACAAACGTCCAGCTTTTGCTGCCACAGCAAAGGTGCCAGCGGGGAAAAGTAATGCTGGTTCTCACTGCCTCCTGGAACCCTTTCAAATGCCACAGACAATTTGGCCCTCTCTGCTTTCCTGCGGACTCCATCCTCAAAAGCACCTGTTTTCGCTTTCGGCAGCCTCCGGAGCAAAAAAGACAAACGTCCAGCTTTTGCTGCCACAGCAAAGGTGCCAGCGGGGAAAAGTAATGCTGGTTCTCACTGCCTCCTGGAACCCTTTCAAATGCCACAGACAATTTGGCCCTCTCTGCTTTCCTGCGGACTCCATCCTCAAAAGCACCTGTTTTCGCTTTCGGCAGCCTCCGGAGCAAAAAAGACAAACGTCCAGCTTTTGCTGCCACAGCAAAGGTGCCAGCGGGGAAAAGTAATGCTGGTTCTCACTGCCTCCTGGAACCTCTTCAAATGCCCCAGACAATTTGGCCCTCTCTGCTTTCCTGCGGACTCCATCCTCAAAAGCACCTGTTTTCGCTTTTGGCAACCTCCGGAGCAAAAAAGACAAACGTCCAGCTTTTGCTGCCACAGCAAAGGTGCCAGCGGGGAAAAGTAATGCTGGTTCTCACTGCCTCCTGGAACCCTTTCAAATGCCACAGACAATTTGGCCCTCTCTGCTTTCCTGCGGACTCCATCCTCAAAAGCACCTATTTTTGCTTTCGGCAGCCTCCGGAGCAAAAAAGACAAACGTCCAGCTTTTGCTGCCACAGCAAAGGTGCCAGCGGGGAAAAGTAATGCTGGTTCTCACTGCCTCCTGGAACCCTTTCAAATGCCACAGACAATTTGGCCCTCTCTGCTTTCCTGCGGACTCCATCCTCAAAAGCACCTGTTTTCGCTTTCGGCAGCCTCCGGAGCAAAAAAGACAAACGTCCAGCTTTTGCTGCCACAGCAAAGGTGCCAGCGGGGAAAAGTAATGCTGGTTCTCACTGCCTCCTGGAACCTCTTCAAATGCCCCAGACAATTTGGCCCTCTCTGCTTTCCTGCGGACTCCATCCTCAAAAGCACCTGTTTTCGCTTTTGGCAACCTCCGGAGCAAAAAAGACAAACGTCCAGCTTTTGCTGCCACAGCAAAGGTGCCAGCGTGGAAAAGTAATGCTGGTTCTCACTGCCTCCTGGAACCCTTTCAAATGCCACAGACAATTTGGCCCTCTCTGCTTTCCTGCGGACTCCATCCTCAAAAGCACCTATTTTTGCTTTCGGCGCCCTCCGGAGCAAAAAAGACAAACGTCCAGCTTTTGCTGCCACAGCAAAGGTGCCAGCAGGGAAAAGTAATGCTGGTTCTCACTGCCTCCTGGAACTCTTTCAAATGCCACAGACAATTTGGCCCTCTCTGCTTTCCTGCGGACTCCATCCTCAAAAGCACCTGTTTTCGCTTTCGGCAGCCTCCGGAGCAAAAAAGACAAACGTCCAGCTTTTGCTGCCACAGCAAAGGTGCCAGCGGGGAAAAGTAATGCTGGTTCTCACTGCCTCCTGGAACCCTTTCAAATGCCCCAGACAATTAAGCCCTCTCTGCTTTCCTGCGGACTCTATCCTCAAAAGCGCCTTTTTTCACTTTCGGCGCCCTCCGGTGGTAAAAAGACAAACGTCCAGCTTTTGCTGCCACAGCAAAGGTGCCAGCGGGGAAAAGTAATGCTGGTTCTCACTGCCTCCTGGAACTCTTTCAAATGCCACAGACAATTTGGCCCTCTCTGCTTTCCTGCGGACTCCATCCTCAAAAGCACCTATTTTCGCTTTCGGCAGCCTCCGGAGCAAAAAAGACAAACGTCCAGCTTTTGCTGCCACAGCAAAGGTGCCAGCGGGGAAAAGTGATGCTGGTTCTCACTGCCTCCTGGAACCCTTTCAAATGCCACAGACAATTTGGCCCTCTCTGCTTTCCTGCGGACTCCATCCTCAAAAGCACATGTTTTCGCTTTCGGCAACCTCCGGAGCAAAAAAGACAAACGTCCAGCTTTTGCTGCCACAGCAAAGGTGCCAGCAGGGAAAAGTAATGCTGGTTCTCACTGCCTCCTGGAACTCTTTCAAATGCCACAGACAATTTGGCCCTCTCTGCTTTCCTGCGGACTCCATCCTCAAAAGCACCTGTTTTCGCTTTCGGCAGCCTCCGGAGCAAAAAAGACAAACGTCCAGCTTTTGCTGCCACAGCAAAGGTGCCAGCGGGGAAAAGTAATGCTGGTTCTCACTGCCTCCTGGAACCCTTTCAAATGCCCCAGACAATTAAGCCCTCTCTGCTTTCCTGCGGACTCTATCCTCAAAAGCGCCTTTTTTCGCTTTCGGCAGCCTCCGGTGGTAAAAAGACAAACGTCCAGCTTTTGCTGCCACAGCAAAGGTGCCAGCGGGGAAAAGTAATGCTGGTTCTCACTGCCTCCTGGAACCTGTTCAAATGCCCCAGACAATTTGGCCCTCTCTGCTTTCCTGCGGACTCCATCCTCAAAAGCACCTGTTTTCGCTTTCGGCAGCCTCCGGAGCAAAAAAGACAAACGTCCAGCTTTTGCTGCCACAGCAAAGGTGCCAGCGGGGAAAAGTAATGCTGGTTCTCACTGCCTCCTGGAACCCTTTCAAATGCCCCAGACAATTAAGCCCTCTCTGCTTTCCTGCGGACTCTATCCTCAAAAGCGCCTTTTTTCACTTTCGGCGCCCTCCGGTGGTAAAAAGACAAACGTCCAGCTTTTGCTGCCACAGCAAAGGTGCCACCGGGGAAAAGTGATGCTGGTTCTCACTGCCTCCTGGAACCCTTTCAAATGCCACAGACAATTTGGCCCTCTCTGCTTTCCTGCGGACTCCATCCTCAAAAGCACCTGTTTTCGCTTTCGGCAACCTCCGGAGCAAAAAAGACAAACGTCCAGCTTTTGCTGCCACAGCAAAGGTGCCAGCGGGGAAAAGTAATGCTGGTTCTCACTGCCTCCTGGAACCCTTTCAAATGCCACAGACAATTTGGCCCTCTCTGCTTTCCTGCGGACTCCATCCTCAAAAGCACCTGTTTTCGCTTTCGGCAGCCTCCAGAGCAAAAAAGACAAACGTCCAGCTTTTGCTGCCACAGCAAAGGTGCCAGCGGGGAAAAGTAATGCTGGTTCTCACTGCCTCCTGGAACCTCTTCAAATGCCCCAGACAATTAAGCCCTCTCTGCTTTCCTGCGGACTCTATCCTCAAAAGCGCCTTTTTTCACTTTCGGAGCCCTCCGGTGGTAAAAAGACAAACGTCCAGCTTTTGCTGCCACAGCAAAGGTGCCAGCGGGGAAAAGTAATGCTGGTTCTCACTGCCTCCTGGAACTCTTTCAAATGCCACAGACAATTTGGCCCTCTCTGCTTTCCTGCGGACTCCATCCTCAAAAGCACCTGTTTTCGCTTTCGGCAGCCTCCGGAGCAAAAAAGACAAACGTCCAGCTTTTGCTGCCACAGCAAAGGTGCCAGCGGGGAAAAGTGATGCTGGTTCTCACTGCCTCCTGGAACCCTTTCAAATGCCACAGACAATTTGGCCCTCTCTGCTTTCCTGCGGACTCCATCCTCAAAAGCACATGTTTTCGCTTTCAGCAACCTCCGGAGCAAAAAAGACAAACGTCCAGCTTTTGCTGCCACAGCAAAGGTGCCAGCAGGGAAAAGTAATGCTGGTTCTCACTGCCTCCTGGAACTCTTTCAAATGCCACAGACAATTTGGCCCTCTCTGCTTTCCTGCGGACTCCATCCTCAAAAGCACCTGTTTTCGCTTTCGGCAGCCTCCGGAGCAAAAAAGACAAACGTCCAGCTTTTGCTGCCACAGCAAAGGTGCCAGCGGGGAAAAGTAATGCTGGTTCTCACTGCCTCCTGGAACCCTTTCAAATGCCCCAGACAATTAAGCCCTCTCTGCTTTCCTGCGGACTCTATCCTCAAAAGCGCCTTTTTTCGCTTTCGGCAGCCTCCGGTGGTAAAAAGACAAACGTCCAGCTTTTGCTGCCACAGCAAAGGTGCCAGCGGGGAAAAGTAATGCTGGTTCTCACTGCCTCCTGGAACCTGTTCAAATGCCCCAGACAATTTGGCCCTCTCTGCTTTCCTGCGGACTCCATCCTCAAAAGCACCTGTTTTCGCTTTCGGCAGCCTCCGGAGCAAAAAAGACAAACGTCCAGCTTTTGCTGCCACAGCAAAGGTGCCAGCGGGGAAAAGTAATGCTGGTTCTCACTGCCTCCTGGAACCCTTTCAAATGCCCCAGACAATTAAGCCCTCTCTGCTTTCCTGCGGACTCTATCCTCAAAAGCGCCTTTTTTCACTTTCGGCGCCCTCCGGTGGTAAAAAGACAAACGTCCAGCTTTTGCTGCCACAGCAAAGGTGCCACCGGGGAAAAGTGATGCTGGTTCTCACTGCCTCCTGGAACCCTTTCAAATGCCACAGACAATTTGGCCCTCTCTGCTTTCCTGCGGACTCCATCCTCAAAAGCACCTGTTTTCGCTTTCGGCAACCTCCGGAGCAAAAAAGACAAACGTCCAGCTTTTGCTGCCACAGCAAAGGTGCCAGCGGGGAAAAGTAATGCTGGTTCTCACTGCCTCCTGGAACCCTTTCAAATGCCACAGACAATTTGGCCCTCTCTGCTTTCCTGCGGACTCCATCCTCAAAAGCACCTGTTTTCGCTTTCGGCAGCCTCCAGAGCAAAAAAGACAAACGTCCAGCTTTTGCTGCCACAGCAAAGGTGCCAGCGGGGAAAAGTAATGCTGGTTCTCACTGCCTCCTGGAACCTCTTCAAATGCCCCAGACAATTAAGCCCTCTCTGCTTTCCTGCGGACTCTATCCTCAAAAGCGCCTTTTTTCACTTTCGGAGCCCTCCGGTGGTAAAAAGACAAACGTCCAGCTTTTGCTGCCACAGCAAAGGTGCCAGCGGGGAAAAGTAATGCTGGTTCTCACTGCCTCCTGGAACTCTTTCAAATGCCACAGACAATTTGGCCCTCTCTGCTTTCCTGCGGACTCCATCCTCAAAAGCACCTGTTTTCGCTTTCGGCAGCCTCCGGAGCAAAAAAGACAAACGTCCAGCTTTTGCTGCCACAGCAAAGGTGCCAGCGGGGAAAAGTGATGCTGGTTCTCACTGCCTCCTGGAACCCTTTCAAATGCCACAGACAATTTGGCCCTCTCTGCTTTCCTGCGGACTCCATCCTCAAAAGCACATGTTTTCGCTTTCAGCAACCTCCGGAGCAAAAAAGACAAACGTCCAGCTTTTGCTGCCACAGCAAAGGTGCCAGCAGGGAAAAGTAATGCTGGTTCTCACTGCCTCCTGGAACTCTTTCAAATGCCACAGACAATTTGGCCCTCTCTGCTTTCCTGCGGACTCCATCCTCAAAAGCACCTGTTTTCGCTTTCGGCAGCCTCCGGAGCAAAAAAGACAAACGTCCAGCTTTTGCTGCCACAGCAAAGGTGCCAGCGGGGAAAAGTAATGCTGGTTCTCACTGCCTCCTGGAACCCTTTCAAATGCCCCAGACAATTAAGCCCTCTCTGCTTTCCTGCGGACTCTATCCTCAAAAGCGCCTTTTTTTGCTTTCGGCAGCCTCCGGTGGTAAAAAGACAAACGTCCAGCTTTTGCTGCCACAGCAAAGGTGCCACCGGGGAAAAGTGATGCTGGTTCTCACTGCCTCCTGGAACCCTTTCAAATGCCACAGACAATTTGGCCCTCTCTGCTTTCCTGCGGACTCCATCCTCAAAAGCACCTGTTTTCGCTTTCGGCAACCTCCGGAGCAAAAAAGACAAACGTCCAGCTTTTGCTGCCACAGCAAAGGTGCCAGCGGGGAAAAGTAATGCTGGTTCTCACTGCCTCCTGGAACCCTTTCAAATGCCACAGACAATTTGGCCCTCTCTGCTTTCCTGCGGACTCCATCCTCAAAAGCACCTGTTTTCGCTTTCGGCAGCCTCCAGAGCAAAAAAGACAAACGTCCAGCTTTTGCTGCCACAGCAAAGGTGCCAGCGGGGAAAAGTAATGCTGGTTCTCACTGCCTCCTGGAACCTCTTCAAATGCCCCAGACAATTTGGCTTTCTCTGCTTTCCTGCGGACTCCATCCTCAAAAGCACCTGTTTTCGCTTTTGGCAACCTCCGGAGCAAAAAGACAAACGTCCAGCTTTTGCTGCCACAGCAAAGGTGTCAGCGGGGAAAAGTAATGCTGGTTCTCACTGCCTCCTGGAACCCTTTCAAATGCCCCAGACAATTTGGCCCTCTCTGCTTTCCTGCGGACTCTATCCTCAAAAGCGCCTTTTTTCACTTTCGGCGCCCTCCGGTGGTAAAAAGACAAACGTCCAGCTTTTGCTGCCACAGCAAAGGTGCCAGCGGGGAAAAGTAATGCTGGTTCTCACTGCCTCCTGGAACTCTTTCAAATGCCACAGACAATTTGGCCCTCTCTGCTTTCCTGCGGACTCCATCCTCAAAAGCACCTATTTTCGCTTTCGGCAGCCTCCGGAGCAAAAAAGACAAACGTCCAGCTTTTGCTGCCACAGCAAAGGTGCCAGCGGGGAAAAGTCATGCTGGTTCTCACTGCCTCCTGGAACCCTTTCAAATGCCACAGACAATTTGGCCCTCTCTGCTTTCCTGTGGACTCCATCCTCAAAAGCACCTGTTTTCGCTTTCGGCAGCCTCCGGAGCAAAAAAGACAAACGTCCAGCTTTTGCTGCCACAGCAAAGGTGCCAGCGGGGAAAAGTAATGCTGGTTCTCACTGCCTCCTGGAACCTGTTCAAATGCCCCAGACAATTTGGCCCTCTCTGCTTTCCTGCGGACTCCATCCTCAAAAGCACCTGTTTTCGCTTTCGGCAGCCTCCGGAGCAAAAAAGACAAACGTCCAGCTTTTGCTGCCACAGCAAAGGTGCCAGCGGGGAAAAGTAATGCTGGTTCTCACTGCCTCCTGGAACCCTTTCAAATGCCCCAGACAATTAAGCCCTCTCTGCTTTCCTGCGGACTCTATCCTCAAAAGCGCCTTTTTTCACTTTCGGCGCACTCCGGTGGTAAAAAGACAAACGTCCAGCTTTTGCTGCCACAGCAAAGGTGCCACCGGGGAAAAGTGATGCTGGTTCTCACTGCCTCCTGGAACTCTTTCAAATGCCACAGACAATTTGGCCCTCTCTGCTTTCCTGCGGACTCCATCGTCAAAAGCACCTGTTTTCGCTTTCGGCAGCCTCCGGAGCAAAAAAGACAAACGTCCAGCCTATGCTGCCACAACAAAGGTGCCAGCGGGGAAAAGTAATGCTGGTTCTCACTGCCTCCTGGAACCCTTTCAAATGCCCCAGACAATTTGGCCCTCTCTGCTTTCCTGCGGACTCTATCCTCAAAACCCCCATTTTTCGCTTTCGGCAGCCTCCGGAGCAAAAAAGACAAACGTCCAGCTTTTGCTGCCACAGCAAAGGTGCCAGCGGGGAAAAGTGATGCTGGTTCTCACTGCCTCCTGGAACCCTTTCAAATGCCACAGACAATTTGGCCCTCTCTGCTTTCCTGCGGACTCCATCCTCAAAAGCACATGTTTTCGCTTTCGGCAGCGTCCGGAGCAAAAAAGACAAACGTCCAGCTTTTGCTGCCACAGCAAAGGTGCCAGCGGGGAAAAGTAATGCTGGTCCTCACTGCCTCCTGGAACCCTTTCAAATGCCACAGACAATTTGGCCCTCTCTGCTTTCCTGCGGACTCCATCCTCAAAAGCACCTGTTTTCGCTTTTGGCAACCTCCGGAGCAAAAAGACAAACGTCCAGCTTTTGCTGCCACAGCAAAGGTGCCAGCGGGGAAAAGTAATGCTGGTTCTCACTGCCTCCTGGAACCCTTTCAAATGCCCCAGACAATTAAGCCCTCTCTGCTTTACTGCGGACTCTATCCTCAAAAGCGCCTTTTTTCACTTTCGGCGCCCTCCGGTGGTAAAAAGACAAACGTCCAGCTTTTGCTGCCACAGCAAAGGTGCCAGCGGGGAAAAGTAATGCTGGTTCTCACTGCCTCCTGGAACTCTTTCAAATGCCACAGACAATTTGGCCCTCTCTGCTTTCCTGCGGACTCCATCCTCAAAAGCACCTATTTTCGCTTTCGGCAGCCTCCGGAGCAAAAAAGACAAACGTCCAGCTTTTGCTGCCACAGCAAAGGTGCCAGCGGGGAAAAGTAATGCTGGTTCTCACTGCCTCCTGGAACCCTTTCAAATGCCCCAGACAATTTGGCCCTCTCTGCTTTCCTGCGGACTCCATCCTCAAAAGCACCTGTTTTCGCTTTCGGCAGCCTCCGGAGCAAAAAAGACAAACGTCCAGCTTTTGCTGCCACAGCAAAGGTGCCAGCGGGGAAAAGTAATGCTGGTTCTCACTGCCTCCTGGAACCCTTTCAAATGCCCCAGACAATTTGGCCCTCTCTGCTTTCCTGCGGACTCCATCCTCAAAAGCACCTGTTTTCGCTTTCGGCAGCCTCCGGAGCAAAAAAGACAAACGTCCAGCTTTTGCTGCCACAGCAAAGGTGCCAACGGGGAAAAGTAATGCTGATTCTCACTGCCTCCTGGAACCCTTTCAAATGCCACAGACAATTTGGCCCTCTCTGCTTTCCTGCGGACTCCATCCTCAAAAGCACCTTTTTTCGCTTTCGGCAACCTCCGGAGCAAAAAAGACAAACGTCCAGCTTTTGCTGCCACAGCAAAGGTGCCACCGGGGAAAAGTAATGCTGGTTCTCACTGCCTCCTGGAACCCTTTCAAATGCCACAGACAATTTGGCCCTCTCTGCTTTCCTGCGGACTCCATCCTCAAAAGCACCTTTTTTCGCTTTCGGCAACCTCCGGAGCAAAAAAGACAAACGTCCAGCTTTTGCTGCCACAGCAAAGGTGCCAGCGGGGAAAAGTAATGCTGGTTCTCACTGCCTCCTGGAACCCTTTCAAATGCCACAGACAATTTGGCCCTCTCTGCTTTCCTGCGGACTCCATCCTCAAAAGCACCTGTTTTCGCTTTTCGCAACCTCCGGAGCAAAAAAGACAAACGTCCAGCTTTTGCTGCCACAGCAAAGGTGCCAGCGGGGAAAAGTAATGCTGGTTCTCACTGCCTCCTGGAACCCTTTCAAATGCCACAGACAATTTGGCCCTCTCTGCTTTCCTGCGGACTCCATCCTCAAAAGCACCTGTTTTTGCTTTCGGCAGCCTCCGGAGCAAAAAAGACAAACGTCCAGCTTTTGCTGCCACAGCAAAGGTGCCAGCGGGGAAAAGTAATGCTGGTTCTCACTGCCTCCTGGAACCTCTTCAAATGCCCCAGACAATTTGGCCCTCTCTGCTTTCCTGCGGACTCCATCCTCAAAAGCACCTGTTTTCGCTTTCGGCAGCCTCCAGAGCAAAAAAGACAAACGTCCAGCTTTTGCTGCCACAGCAAAGGTGCCAGCGGGGAAAAGTAATGCTGGTTCTCACTGCCTCCTGGAACCTCTTCAAATGCCCCAGACAATTTGGCTTTCTCTGCTTTCCTGCGGACTCCATCCTCAAAAGCACCTGTTTTCGCTTTTGGCAACCTCCGGAGCAAAAAGACAAACGTCCAGCTTTTGCTGCCACAGCAAAGGTGCCAGCGGGGAAAAGTAATGCTGGTTCTCACTGCCTCCTGGAACCCTTTCAAATGCCACAGACAATTAAGCCCTCTCTGCTTTCCTGCGGACTCTATCCTCAAAAGCGCCTTTTTTCACTTTCGGCGCCCTCCGGTGGTAAAAAGACAAACGTCCAGCTTTTGCTGCCACAGCAAAGGTGCCAGCGGGGAAAAGTAATGCTGGTTCTCACTGCCTCCTGGAACTCTTTCAAATGCCACAGACAATTTGGCCCTCTCTGCTTTCCTGCGGACTCCATCCTCAAAAGCACCTATTTTCGCTTTCGGCAGCCTCCGGAGCAAAAAAGACAAACGTCCAGCTTTTGCTGCCACAGCAAAGGTGCCAGCGGGGAAAAGTGATGCTGGTTCTCACTGCCTCCTGGAACCCTTTCAAATGCCACAGACAATTTGGCCCTCTCTGCTTTCCTGTGGACTCCATCCTCAAAAGCACCTGTTTTCGCTTTCGGCAGCCTCCGGAGCAAAAAAGACAAACGTCCAGCTTTTGCTGCCACAGCAAAGGTGCCAGCGGGGAAAAGTAATGCTGGTTCTCACTGCCTCCTGGAACCTGTTCAAATGCCCCAGACAATTTGGCCCTCTCTGCTTTCCTGCGGACTCCATCCTCAAAAGCACCTGTTTTCGCTTTCGGCAGCCTCCGGAGCAAAAAAGACAAACGTCCAGCTTTTGCTGCCACAGCAAAGGTGCCAGCAGGGAAAAGTAATGCTGGTTCTCACTGCCTCCTGGAACCCTTTCAAATGCCCCAGACAATTAAGCCCTCTCTGCTTTCCTGCGGACTCTATCCTCAAAAGCGCCTTTTTTCACTTTCGGCGCACTCCGGTGGTAAAAAGACAAACGTCCAGCTTTTGCTGCCACAGCAAAGGTGCCACCGGGGAAAAGTGATGCTGGTTCTCACTGCCTCCTGGAACTCTTTCAAATGCCACAGACAATTTGGCCCTCTCTGCTTTCCTGCGGACTCCATCGTCAAAAGCACCTGTTTTCGCTTTCGGCAGCCTCCGGAGCAAAAAAGACAAACGTCCAGCTTTTGCTGCCACAGCAAAGGTGCCAGCGGGGAAAAGTAATGCTGGTTCTCACTGCCTCCTGGAACTCTTTCAAATGCCACAGACAATTTGGCCCTCTCTGCTTTCCTGCGGACTCCATCCTCAAAAGCACCTATTTTCGCTTTCGGCAGCCTCCGGAGCAAAAAAGACAAACGTCCAGCTTTTGCTGCCACAGCAAAGGTGCCAGCGGGGAAAAGTGATGCTGGTTCTCACTGCCTCCTGGAACCCTTTCAAATGCCACAGACAATTTGGCCCTCTCTGCTTTCCTGTGGACTCCATCCTCAAAAGCACCTGTTTTCGCTTTCGGCAGCCTCCGGAGCAAAAAAGACAAACGTCCAGCTTTTGCTGCCACAGCAAAGGTGCCAGCGGGGAAAAGTAATGCTGGTTCTCACTGCCTCCTGGAACCTGTTCAAATGCCCCAGACAATTTGGCCCTCTCTGCTTTCCTGCGGACTCCATCCTCAAAAGCACCTGTTTTCGCTTTCGGCAGCCTCCGGAGCAAAAAAGACAAACGTCCAGCTTTTGCTGCCACAGCAAAGGTGCCAGCAGGGAAAAGTAATGCTGGTTCTCACTGCCTCCTGGAACCCTTTCAAATGCCCCAGACAATTAAGCCCTCTCTGCTTTCCTGCGGACTCTATCCTCAAAAGCGCCTTTTTTCACTTTCGGCGCACTCCGGTGGTAAAAAGACAAACGTCCAGCTTTTGCTGCCACAGCAAAGGTGCCACCGGGGAAAAGTGATGCTGGTTCTCACTGCCTCCTGGAACTCTTTCAAATGCCACAGACAATTTGGCCCTCTCTGCTTTCCTGCGGACTCCATCGTCAAAAGCACCTGTTTTCGCTTTCGGCAGCCTCCGGAGCAAAAAAGACAAACGTCCAGCCTATGCTGCCACAACAAAGGTGCCAGCGGGGAAAAGTAATGCTGGTTCTCACTGCCTCCTGGAACCCTTTCAAATGCCCCAGACAATTTGGCCCTCTCTGCTTTCCTGCGGACTCTATCCTCAAAAGCACCTGTTTTCGCTTTCGGCAGCCTCCGGAGCAAAAAAGACAAACGTCCAGCTTTTGCTGCCACAGCAAAGGTGCCAGCGGGGAAAAGTAATGCTGGTTCTCACTGCCTCCTGGAACCCTTTCAAATGCCACAGACAATTTGGCCCTCTCTGCTTTCCTGCGGACTCCATCCTCAAAAGCACATGTTTTCGCTTTCGGCAACCTCCGGAGCAAAAAAGACAAACGTCCAGCTTTTGCTGCCACAGCAAAGGTGCCAGCGGGGAAAAGTAATGCTGGGTCTCACTGCCTCCTGGAACCCTTTCAAATGCCACAGACAATTTGGCCCTCTCTGCTTTCCTGCGGACTCCATCCTCAAAAGCACCTGTTTTCGCTTTTGGCAACCTCCGGAGCAAAAAGACAAACGTCCAGCTTTTGCTGCCACAGCAAAGGTGCCAGCGGGGAAAAGTAATGCTGGTTCTCACTGCCTCCTGGAACCCTTTCAAATGCCCCAGACAATTAAGCCCTCTCTGCTTTCCTGCGGACTCTATCCTCAAAAGCGCCTTTTTTCACTTTCGGCGCCCTCCGGTGGTAAAAAGACAAACGTCCAGCTTTTGCTGCCACAGCAAAGGTGCCAGCGGGGAAAAGTAATGCTGGTTCTCACTGCCTCCTGGAACTCTTTCAAATGCCACAGACAATTTGGCCCTCTCTGCTTTCGTGCGGACTCCATCCTCAAAAGCACCTATTTTCGCTTTCGGCAGCCTCCGGAGCAAAAAAGACAAACGTCCAGCTTTTGCTGCCACAGCAAAGGTGCCAGCGGGGAAAAGTGATGCTGGTTCTCACTGCCTCCTGGAACCCTTTCAAATGCCCCAGACAATTTGGCCCTCTCTGCTTTCCTGTGGACTCCATCCTCAAAAGCACCTGTTTTCGCTTTCGGCAGCCTCCGGAGCAAAAAAGACAAACGTCCAGCTTTTGCTGCCACAGCAAAGGTGCCAGCGGGGAAAAGTAATGCTGGTTCTCACTGCCTCCTGGAACCTGTTCAAATGCCCCAGACAATTTGGCCCTCTCTGCTTTCCTGCGGACTCCATCCTCAAAAGCACCTGTTTTCGCTTTCGGCAGCCTCCGGAGCAAAAAAGACAAACGTCCAGCTTTTGCTGCCACAGCAAAGGTGCCAGCGGGGAAAAGTAATGCTGGTTCTCACTGCCTCCTGGAACCCTTTCAAATGCCCCAGACAATTAAGCCCTCTCTGCTTTCCTGCGGACTCTATCCTCAAAAGCGCCTTTTTTCACTTTCGGCGCACTCCGGTGGTAAAAAGACAAACGTCCAGCTTTTGCTGCCACAGCAAAGGTGCCACCGGGGAAAAGTGATGCTGGTTCTCACTGGCTCCTGGAACTCTTTCAAATGCCACAGACAATTTGGCCCTCTCTGCTTTCCTGCGGACTCCATCGTCAAAAGCACCTGTTTTCGCTTTCGGCAGCCTCCGGAGCAAAAAAGACAAACGTCCAGCCTATGCTGCCACAACAAAGGTGCCAGCGGGGAAAAGTAATGCTGGTTCTCACTGCCTCCTGGAACCCTTTCAAATGCCCCAGACAATTTGGCCCTCTCTGCTTTCCTGCGGACTCTATCCTCAAAAGCACCTGTTTTCGCTTTCGGCAGCCTCCGGAGCAAAAAAGACAAACGTCCAGCTTTTGCTGCCACAGCAAAGGTGCCAGCGGGGAAAAGTAATGCTGGTTCTCACTACCTCCTTGAACCCTTTCAAATGCCACAGACAATTTGGCCCTCTCTGCTTTCCTGCGGACTCCATCCTCAAAAGCACCTGTTTTCGCTTTCGGCAACCTCCGGAGCAAAAAAGACAAACGTCCAGCTTTTGCTGCCACAGCAAAGGTGCCAGCGGGGAAAAGTAATGCTGGTTCTCACTGCCTCCTGGAACCCTTTCAAATGCCCCAGACAATTTGGCCCTCTCTGCTTTCCTGCGGACTCCATCCTCAAAAGCACCTGTTTTCGCTTTCGGCAGCCTCCGGAGCAAAAAAGACAAACGTCCAGCTTTTGCTGCCACAGCAAAGGTGCCAGCGGGGAAAAGTAATGCTGGTTCTCACTGCCTCCTGGAACCCTTTCAAATGCCACAGACAATTTGGCCCTCTCTGCTTTCCTGCGGACTCCATCCTCAAAAGCACCTGTTTTCGCTTTCGGCAGCCTCCGGAGCAAAAAAGACAAACGTCCAGCTTTTGCTGCCACAGCAAAGGTGCCAACGGGGAAAAGTAATGCTGATTCTCACTGCCTCCTGGAACCCTTTCAAATGCCACAGACAATTTGGCCCTCTCTGCTTTCCTGCGGACTCCATCCTCAAAAGCACCTTTTTTCGCTTTCGGCAACCTCCGGAGCAAAAAAGACAAACGTCCAGCTTTTGCTGCCACAGCAAAGGTGCCAGCGGGGAAAAGTAATGCTGGTTCTCACTGCCTCCTGGAACCCTTTCAAATGCCACAGACAATTTGGCCCTCTCTGCTTTCCTGCGGACTCCATCCTCAAAAGCACCTGTTTTCGCTTTCGGCAGCCTCCGGAGCAAAAAAGACAAACGTCCAGCTCTTGCTGCCACAGCAAAGGTGCCAACGGGGAAAAGTAATGCTGGTTCTCACTGCCTCCTGGAACCCTTTCAAATGCCACAGACAATTTGGCCCTCTCTGCTTTCCTGCGGACTCCATCCTCAAAAGCACCTGTTTTCGCTTTCGGCAACCTCCGGAGCAAAAAAGACAAACGTCCAGCTTTTGCTGCCACAGCAAAGGTGCCAGCGGGGAAAAGTAATGCTGGTTCTCACTGCCTCCTGGAACCCTTTCAAATGCCACAGACAATTTGGCCCTCTCTGCTTTCCTGCGGACTCCATCCTCAAAAGCACCTGTTTTCGCTTTTCGCAACCTCCGGAGCAAAAAAGACAAACGTCCAGCTTTTGCTGCCACAGCAAAGGTGCCAGCGGGGAAAAGTAATGCTGGTTCTCACTGCCTCCTGGAACCCTTTCAAATGCCACAGACAATTTGGCCCTCTCTGCTTTCCTGCGGACTCCATCCTCAAAAGCACCTGTTTTCGCTTTCGGCAGCCTCCGGAGCAAAAAAGACAAACGTCCAGCTTTTGCTGCCACAGCAAAGGTGCCAGCAGGGAAAAGTAATGCTGGTTCTCACTGCCTCCTGGAACTCTTTCAAATGCCCCAGACAATTTGGCCCTCTCTGCTTTCCTGCGGACTCCATCCTCAAAAGCACCTGTTTTCGCTTTCGGCAACCTCCGGAGCAAAAAAGACAAACGTCCAGCTTTTGCTGCCACAGCAAAGGTGCCAGCGGGGAAAAGTAATGCTGGTTCTCACTGCCTCCTGGAACCTCTTCAAATGCCCCAGACAATTTGGCCCTCTCTGCTTTCCTGCGGACTCCATCCTCAAAAGCACCTGTTTTCGCTTTCGGCAACCTCCGGAGCAAAAAAGACAAACGTCCAGCTTTTGCTGCCACAGCAAAGGTGCCAGCGGGGAAAAGTAATGCTGGTTCTCACTGCCTCCTGGAACTCTTTCAAATGCCACAGACAATTTGGCCCTCTCTGCTTTCCTGCGGACTCCATCCTCAAAAGCACCTGGTTTTGCTTTCGGCAGCCTCCGGAGCAAAAAAGACAAACGTCCAGCTTTTGCTGCCACAGCAAAGGTGCCAGCGGGGAAAAGTAATGCTGGTTCTCACTGCCTCCTGGAACTCTTTCAAATGCCACAGACAATTTGGCCCTCTCTGCTTTCCTGCGGACTCCATCCTCAAAAGCACCTGTTTTCGCTTTCGGCAGCCTCCGGAGCAAAAAAGACAAACGTCCAGCTTTTGCTGCCACAGCAAAGGTGCCAGCGGGGAAAAGTAATGCTGGTTCTCACTGCCTCCTGGAACCCTTTCAAATGCCCCAGACAATTTGGCCCTCTCTGCTTTCCTGCGGACTCCATCCTCAAAAGCACCTGTTTTCGCTTTCGGCAGCCTCCGGAGCAAAAAGACAAACGTCCAGCTTTTGCTGCCACAACAAAGGTGCCAGCGGGGAAAAGTAATGCTGGTTCTCACTGCCTCCTGGAACCCTTTCAAATGCCCCAGACAATTTGGCCCTCTCTGCTTTCCTGCGGACTCCATCCTCAAAAGCACCTGTTTTCGCTTTCGGCAACCTCCGGAGCAAAAAAGACAAACGTCCAGCTTTTGCTGCCACAGCAAAGGTGCCAGCGGGGAAAAGTAATGCTGGTTCTCACTGCCTCCTGGAACCCTTTCAAATGCCACAGACAATTTGGCCCTCTCTGCTTTCCTGCGGACTCCATCCTCAAAAGCACCTGTTTTCGCTTTCGGCAGCCTCCGGAGCAAAAAAGACAAACGTCCAGCTTTTGCTGCCACAGCAAAGGTGCCAGCGGGGAAAAGTAATGCTGGTTCTCACTGCCTCCTGGAACCCTTTCAAATGCCACAGACAATTTGGCCCTCTCTGCTTTCCTGCGGACTCCATCCTCAAAAGCACCTGTTTTCGCTTTCGGCAGCCTCCGGAGCAAAAAAGACAAACGTCCAGCTTTTGCTGCCACAGCAAAGGTGCCAGCGGGGAAAAGTAATGCTGGTTCTCACTGCCTCCTGGAACCCTTTCAAATGCCACAGACAATTTGGCCCTCTCTGCTTTCCTGCGGACTCCATCCTCAAAAGCACCTGTTTTCGCTTTCGGCGCCCTCCGGAGCAAAAAAGACAAACGTCCAGCTTTTGCTGCCACAGCAAAGGTGCCAGCGGGGAAAAGTAATGCTGGTTCTCACTGCCTCCTGGAACCTCTTCAAATGCCCCAGACAATTTGGCCCTCTCTGCTTTCCTGCGGACTCCATCCTCAAAAGCACCTGTTTTCGCTTTCGGCAGCCTCCGGAGCAAAAAAGACAAACGTCCAGCTTTTGCTGCCACAGCAAAGGTGCCAGCGGGGAAAAGTAATGCTGGTTCTCACTGCCTCCTGGAACCCTTTCAAATGCCCCAGACAATTAAGCCCTCTCTGCTTTCCTGCGGACTCTATCCTCAAAAGCGCCTTTTTTCACTTTCGGCGCACTCCGGTGGTAAAAAGACAAACGTCCAGCTTTTGCTGCCACAGCAAGGTGCCACCGGGGAAAAGTGATGCTGGTTCTCACTGCCTCCTGGAACTCTTTCAAATGCCACAGACAATTTGGCCCTCTCTGCTTTCCTGCGGACTCCATCGTCAAAAGCACCTGTTTTCGCTTTCGGCAGCCTCCGGAGCAAAAAAGACAAACGTCCAGCCTATGCTGCCACAACAAAGGTGCCAGCGGGGAAAAGTAATGCTGGTTCTCACTGCCTCCTGGAACCCTTTCAAATGCCCCAGACAATTTGGCCCTCTCTGCTTTCCTGCGGACTCTATCCTCAAAAGCACCTGTTTTCGCTTTCGGCAGCCTCCGGAGCAAAAAAGACAAACGTCCAGCTTTTGCTGCCACAGCAAAGGTGCCAGCGGGGAAAAGTAATGCTGGTTCTCACTGCCTCCTGGAACCCTTTCAAATGCCCCAGACAATTTGGCCCTCTCTGCTTTCCTGCGGACTCTATCCTCAAAAGCACCTGTTTTCGCTTTCGGCAGCCTCCGGAGCAAAAAAGACAAACGTCCAGCTTTTGCTGCCACAGCAAAGGTGCCAGCGGGGAAAAGTAATGCTGGTTCTCACTACCTCCTTGAACCCTTTCAAATGCCACAGACAATTTGGCCCTCTCTGCTTTCCTGCGGACTCCATCCTCAAAAGCACCTGTTTTCGCTTTCGGCAACCTCCGGAGCAAAAAAGACAAACGTCCAGCTTTTGCTGCCACAGCAAAGGTGCCAGCGGGGAAAAGTAATGCTGGTTCTCACTGCCTCCTGGAACCCTTTCAAATGCCCCAGACAATTTGGCCCTCTCTGCTTTCCTGCGGACTCCATCCTCAAAAGCACCTGTTTTCGCTTTCGGCAGCCTCCGGAGCAAAAAAGACAAACGTCCAGCTTTTGCTGCCACAGCAAAGGTGCCAGCGGGGAAAAGTAATGCTGGTTCTCACTGCCTCCTGGAACCCTTTCAAATGCCACAGACAATTTGGCCCTCTCTGCTTTCCTGCGGACTCCATCCTCAAAAGCACCTGTTTTCGCTTTCGGCAGCCTCCGGAGCAAAAAAGACAAACGTCCAGCTTTTGCTGCCACAGCAAAGGTGCCAACGGGGAAAAGTAATGCTGATTCTCACTGCCTCCTGGAACCCTTTCAAATGCCACAGACAATTTGGCCCTCTCTGCTTTCCTGCGGACTCCATCCTCAAAAGCACCTTTTTTCGCTTTCGGCAACCTCCGGAGCAAAAAAGACAAACGTCCAGCTTTTGCTGCCACAGCAAAGGTGCCAGCGGGGAAAAGTAATGCTGGTTCTCACTGCCTCCTGGAACCCTTTCAAATGCCACAGACAATTTGGCCCTCTCTGCTTTCCTGCGGACTCCATCCTCAAAAGCACCTGTTTTCGCTTTCGGCAGCCTCCGGAGCAAAAAAGACAAACGTCCAGCTCTTGCTGCCACAGCAAAGGTGCCAACGGGGAAAAGTAATGCTGGTTCTCACTGCCTCCTGGAACCCTTTCAAATGCCACAGACAATTTGGCCCTCTCTGCTTTCCTGCGGACTCCATCCTCAAAAGCACCTTTTTTCGCTTTCGGCAACCTCCGGAGCAAAAAAGACAAACGTCCAGCTTTTGCTGCCACAGCAAAGGTGCCAGCGGGGAAAAGTAATGCTGGTTCTCACTGCCTCCTGGAACCCTTTCAAATGCCACAGACAATTTGGCCCTCTCTGCTTTCCTGCGGACTCCATCCTCAAAAGCACCTGTTTTCGCTTTCCGCAACCTCCGGAGCAAAAAAGACAAACGTCCAGCTTTTGCTGCCACAGCAAAGGTGCCAGCGGGGAAAAGTAATGCTGGTTCTCACTGCCTCCTGGAACCCTTTCAAATGCCACAGACAATTTGGCCCTCTCTGCTTTCCTGCGGACTCCATCCTCAAAAGCACCTGTTTTCGCTTTCGGCAGCCTCCGGAGCAAAAAAGACAAACGTCCAGCTTTTGCTGCCACAGCAAAGGTGCCAGCGGGGAAAAGTAATGCTGGTTCTCACTGCCTCCTGGAACTCTTTCAAATGCCCCAGACAATTTGGCCCTCTCTGCTTTCCTGCGGACTCCATCCTCAAAAGCACCTGTTTTCGCTTTCGGCAACCTCCGGAGCAAAAAAGACAAACGTCCAGCTTTTGCTGCCACAGCAAAGGTGCCAGCGGGGAAAAGTAATGCTGGTTCTCACTGCCTCCTGGAACCTCTTCAAATGCCCCAGACAATTTGGCCCTCTCTGCTTTCCTGCGGACTCCATCCTCAAAAGCACCTGTTTTCGCTTTCGGCAACCTCCGGAGCAAAAAAGACAAACGTCCAGCTTTTGCTGCCACAGCAAAGGTGCCAGCGGGGAAAAGTAATGCTGGTTCTCACTGCCTCCTGGAACTCTTTCAAATGCCACAGACAATTTGGCCCTCTCTGCTTTCCTGCGGACTCCATCCTCAAAAGCACCTGGTTTTTGCTTTCGGGCAGCCCTCCGGAGCAAAAAAGACAAACGTCCAGCTCTGCCACAGCAAAGGTGCCAGCGGGGAAAAGTAATGCTGGTTCTCACTGCCTCCTGGAACTCTTTCAAATGCCACAGACAATTTGGCCCTCTCTGCTTTCCTGCGGACTCCATCCTCAAAAGCACCTGTTTTCGCTTTCGGCAGCCTCCGGAGCAAAAAAGACAAACGTCCAGCTTTTGCTGCCACAGCAAAGGTGCCAGCGGGGAAAAGTAATGCTGGTTCTCACTGCCTCCTGGAACCCTTTCAAATGCCCCAGACAATTTGGCCCTCTCTGCTTTCCTGCGGACTCCATCCTCAAAAGCACCTGTTTTCGCTTTCGGCAGCCTCCGGAGCAAAAAAGACAAACGTCCAGCTTTTGCTGCCACAACAAAGGTGCCAGCGGGGAAAAGTAATGCTGGTTCTCACTGCCTCCTGGAACCCTTTCAAATGCCACAGACAATTTGGCCCTCTCTGCTTTCCTGCGGACTCCATCCTCAAAAGCACCTGTTTTCGCTTTCGGCAGCCTCCGGAGCAAAAAAGACAAACGTCCAGCTCTTGCTGCCACAGCAAAGGTGCCAACGGGGAGAAGTAATGCTGGTTCTCACTGCCTCCTGGAACCCTTTCAAATGCCACAGACAATTTGGCCCTCTCTGCTTTCCTGCGGACTCCATCCTCAAAAGCACCTTTTTTCGCTTTCGGCAACCTCCGGAGCAAAAAAGACAAACGTCCAGCTTTTGCTGCCACAGCAAAGGTGCCAGCGGGGAAAAGTAATGCTGGTTCTCACTGCCTCCTGGAACCCTTTCAAATGCCACAGACAATTTGGCCCTCTCTGCTTTCCTGCGGACTCCATCCTCAAAAGCACCTGTTTTCGCTTTTCGCAACCTCCGGAGCAAAAAAGACAAACGTCCAGCTTTTGCTGCCACAGCAAAGGTGCCAGCGGGGAAAAGTAATGCTGGTTCTCACTGCCTCCTGGAACCCTTTCAAATGCCACAGACAATTTGGCCCTCTCTGCTTTCCTGCGGACTCCATCCTCAAAAGCACCTGTTTTCGCTTTCGGCAGCCTCCGGAGCAAAAAAGACAAACGTCCAGCTTTTGCTGCCACAGCAAAGGTGCCAGCGGGGAAAAGTAATGCTGGTTCTCACTGCCTCCTGGAACTCTTTCAAATGCCCCAGACAATTTGGCCCTCTCTGCTTTCCTGCGGACTCCATCCTCAAAAGCACCTGTTTTCGCTTTCGGCAACCTCCGGAGCAAAAAAGACAAACGTCCAGCTTTTGCTGCCACAGCAAAGGTGCCAGCGGGGAAAAGTAATGCTGGTTCTCACTGCCTCCTGGAACCTCTTCAAATGCCCCAGACAATTTGGCCCTCTCTGCTTTCCTGCGGACTCCATCCTCAAAAGCACCTGTTTTCGCTTTCGGCAACCTCCGGAGCAAAAAAGACAAACGTCCAGCTTTTGCTGCCACAGCAAAGGTGCCAGCGGGGAAAAGTAATGCTGGTTCTCACTGCCTCCTGGAACTCTTTCAAATGCCACAGACAATTTGGCCCTCTCTGCTTTCCTGCGGACTCCATCCTCAAAAGCACCTGGTTTTGCTTTCGGCAGCCTCCGGAGCAAAAAAGACAAACGTCCAGCTTTTGCTGCCACAGCAAAGGTGCCAGCGGGGAAAAGTAATGCTGGTTCTCACTGCCTCCTGGAACTCTTTCAAATGCCACAGACAATTTGGCCCTCTCTGCTTTCCTGCGGACTCCATCCTCAAAAGCACCTGTTTTCGCTTTCGGCAGCCTCCGGAGCAAAAAAGACAAACGTCCAGCTTTTGCTGCCACAGCAAAGGTGCCAGCGGGGAAAAGTAATGCTGGTTCTCACTGCCTCCTGGAACCCTTTCAAATGCCCCAGACAATTTGGCCCTCTCTGCTTTCCTGCGGACTCCATCCTCAAAAGCACCTGTTTTCGCTTTCGGCAGCCTCCGGAGCAAAAAAGACAAACGTCCAGCTTTTGCTGCCACAGCAAAGGTGCCAGCGGGGAAAAGTAATGCTGGTTCTCACTGCCTCCTGGAACCCTTTCAAATGCCCCAGACAATTTGGCCCTCTCTGCTTTCCTGCGGACTCCATCCTCAAAAGCACCTGTTTTCGCTTTCGGCAACCTCCGGAGCAAAAAAGACAAACGTCCAGCTTTTGCTGCCACAGCAAAGGTGCCAGCGGGGAAAAGTAATGCTGGTTCTCACTGCCTCCTGGAACTCTTTCAAATGCCCCAGACAATTTGGCCCTCTCTGCTTTCCTGCGGACTCCATCCTCAAAAGCACCTGTTTTCGCTTTCGGCAACCTCCGGAGCAAAAAAGACAAACGTCCAGCTTTTGCTGCCACAGCAAAGGTGCCAGCGGGGAAAAGTAATGCTGGTTCTCACTGCCTCCTGGAACCTCTTCAAATGCCCCAGACAATTTGGCCCTCTCTGCTTTCCTGCGGACTCCATCCTCAAAAGCACCTGTTTTCGCTTTTCGCAACCTCCGGAGCAAAAAAGACAAACGTCCAGCTTTTGCTGCCACAGCAAAGGTGCCAGCGGGGAAAAGTAATGCTGGTTCTCACTGCCTCCTGGAACCCTTTCAAATGCCACAGACAATTTGGCCCTCTCTGCTTTCCTGCGGACTCCATCCTCAAAAGCACCTGTTTTCGCTTTCGGCGCCCTCCGGAGCAAAAAAGACAAACGTCCAGCTTTTGCTGCCACAGCAAAGGTGCCAGCAGGGAAAAGTAATGCTGGTTCTCACTGCCTCCTGGAACCCTTTCAAATGCCCCAGACAATTTGGCCCTCTCTGCTTTCCTGCGGACTCCATCCTCAAAAGCACCTGTTTTCGCTTTCGGCAACCTCCGGAGCAAAAAAGACAAACGTCCAGCTTTTGCTGCCACAGCAAAGGTGCCAGCGGGGAAAAGTAATGCTGGTTCTCACTGCCTCCTGGAACCTCTTCAAATGCCCCAGACAATTTGGCCCTCTCTGCTTTCCTGCGGACTCCATCCTCAAAAGCACCTGTTTTCGCTTTCGGCAACCTCCGGAGCAAAAAAGACAAACGTCCAGCTTTTGCTGCCACAGCAAAGGTGCCAGCGGGGAAAAGTAATGCTGGTTCTCACTGCCTCCTGGAACTCTTTCAAATGCCACAGACAATTTGGCCCTCTCTGCTTTCCTGCGGACTCCATCCTCAAAAGCACCTGGTTTTGCTTTCGGCAGCCTCCGGAGCAAAAAAGACAAACGTCCAGCTTTTGCTGCCACAGCAAAGGTGCCAGCGGGGAAAAGTAATGCTGGTTCTCACTGCCTCCTGGAACTCTTTCAAATGCCACAGACAATTTGGCCCTCTCTGCTTTCCTGCGGACTCCATCCTCAAAAGCACCTGTTTTCGCTTTCGGCAGCCTCCGGAGCAAAAAAGACAAACGTCCAGCTTTTGCTGCCACAGCAAAGGTGCCAGCGGGGAAAAGTAATGCTGGTTCTCACTGCCTCCTGGAACCCTTTCAAATGCCCCAGACAATTTGGCCCTCTCTGCTTTCCTGCGGACTCCATCCTCAAAAGCACCTGTTTTCGCTTTCGGCAGCCTCCGGAGCAAAAAAGACAAACGTCCAGCTTTTGCTGCCACAGCAAAGGTGCCAGCGGGGAAAAGTAATGCTGGTTCTCACTGCCTCCTGGAACCCTTTCAAATGCCCCAGACAATTTGGCCCTCTCTGCTTTCCTGCGGACTCCATCCTCAAAAGCACCTGTTTTCGCTTTCGGCAGCCTCCGGAGCAAAAAAGACAAACGTCCAGCTTTTGCTGCCACAGCAAAGGTGCCAGCGGGGAAAAGTAATGCTGGTTCTCACTGCCTCCTGGAACCCTTTCAAATGCCACAGACAATTTGGCCCTCTCTGCTTTCCTGCGGACTCCATCCTCAAAAGCACCTGTTTTCGCTTTCGGCAGCCTCCGGAGCAAAAAAGACAAACGTCCAGCTTTTGCTGCCACAGCAAAGGTGCCAGCGGGGAAAAGTAATGCTGGTTCTCACTGCCTCCTGGAACCCTTTCAAATGCCACAGACAATTTGGCCCTCTCTGCTTTCCTGCGGACTCCATCCTCAAAAGCACCTGTTTTCGCTTTCGGCAGCCTCCGGAGCAAAAAAGACAAACGTCCAGCTTTTGCTGCCACAGCAAAGGTGCCAGCGGGGAAAAGTAATGCTGGTTCTCACTGCCTCCTGGAACCTCTTCAAATGCCCCAGACAATTTGGCCCTCTCTGCTTTCCTGCGGACTCCATCCTCAAAAGCACCTGTTTTCGCTTTCGGCAGCCTCCGGAGCAAAAAAGACAAACGTCCAGCTTTTGCTGCCACAGCAAAGGTGCCAGCGGGGAAAAGTAATGCTGGTTCTCACTGCCTCCTGGAACCCTTTCAAATGCCCCAGACAATTTGGCCCTCTCTGCTTTCCTGCGGACTCCATCCTCAAAAGCACCTGTTTTCGCTTTCGGCAACCTCCGGAGCAAAAAAGACAAACGTCCAGCTTTTGCTGCCACAGCAAAGGTGCCAGCGGGGAAAAGTAATGCTGGTTCTCACTGCCTCCTGGAACTCTTTCAAATGCCCCAGACAATTTGGCCCTCTCTGCTTTCCTGCGGACTCCATCCTCAAAAGCACCTGTTTTCGCTTTCGGCAACCTCCGGAGCAAAAAAGACAAACGTCCAGCTTTTGCTGCCACAGCAAAGGTGCCAGCGGGGAAAAGTAATGCTGGTTCTCACTGCCTCCTGGAACCTCTTCAAATGCCCCAGACAATTTGGCCTTCTCTGCTTTCCTGCGGACTCCATCCTCAAAAGCACCTGTTTTCGCTTTTCGCAACCTCCGGAGCAAAAAAGACAAACGTCCAGCTTTTGCTGCCACAGCAAAGGTGCCAGCGGGGAAAAGTAATGCTGGTTCTCACTGCCTCCTGGAACCCTTTCAAATGCCACAGACAATTTGGCCCTCTCTGCTTTCCTGCGGACTCCATCCTCAAAAGCACCTGTTTTCGCTTTCGGCGCCCTCCGGAGCAAAAAAGACAAACGTCCAGCTTTTGCTGCCACAGCAAAGGTGCCAGCAGGGAAAAGTAATGCTGGTTCTCACTGCCTCCTGGAACCCTTTCAAATGCCCCAGACAATTTGGCCCTCTCTGCTTTCCTGCGGACTCCATCCTCAAAAGCACCTGTTTTCGCTTTCGGCAACCTCCGGAGCAAAAAAGACAAACGTCCAGCTTTTGCTGCCACAGCAAAGGTGCCAGCGGGGAAAAGTAATGCTGGTTCTCACTGCCTCCTGGAACCTCTTCAAATGCCCCAGACAATTTGGCCCTCTCTGCTTTCCTGCGGACTCCATCCTCAAAAGCACCTGTTTTCGCTTTCGGCAACCTCCGGAGCAAAAAAGACAAACGTCCAGCTTTTGCTGCCACAGCAAAGGTGCCAGCGGGGAAAAGTAATGCTGGTTCTCACTGCCTCCTGGAACTCTTTCAAATGCCACAGACAATTTGGCCCTCTCTGCTTTCCTGCGGACTCCATCCTCAAAAGCACCTGGTTTTGCTTTCGGCAGCCTCCGGAGCAAAAAAGACAAACGTCCAGCTTTTGCTGCCACAGCAAAGGTGCCAGCGGGGAAAAGTAATGCTGGTTCTCACTGCCTCCTGGAACTCTTTCAAATGCCACAGACAATTTGGCCCTCTCTGCTTTCCTGCGGACTCCATCCTCAAAAGCACCTGTTTTCGCTTTCGGCAGCCTCCGGAGCAAAAAAGACAAACGTCCAGCTTTTGCTGCCACAGCAAAGGTGCCAGCGGGGAAAAGTAATGCTGGTTCTCACTGCCTCCTGGAACCCTTTCAAATGCCCCAGACAATTTGGCCCTCTCTGCTTTCCTGCGGACTCCATCCTCAAAAGCACCTGTTTTCGCTTTCGGCAGCCTCCGGAGCAAAAAAGACAAACGTCCAGCTTTTGCTGCCACAGCAAAGGTGCCAGCGGGGAAAAGTAATGCTGGTTCTCACTGCCTCCTGGAACCCTTTCAAATGCCACAGACAATTTGGCCCTCTCTGCTTTCCTGCGGACTCCATCCTCAAAAGCACCTGTTTTCGCTTTCGGCAGCCTCCGGAGCAAAAAAGACAAACGTCCAGCTTTTGCTGCCACAGCAAAGGTGCCAGCGGGGAAAAGTAATGCTGGTTCTCACTGCCTCCTGGAACCCTTTCAAATGCCACAGACAATTTGGCCCTCTCTGCTTTCCTGCGGACTCCATCCTCAAAAGCACCTGTTTTCGCTTTCGGCAGCCTCCGGAGCAAAAAAGACAAACGTCCAGCTTTTGCTGCCACAGCAAAGGTGCCAGCGGGGAAAAGTAATGCTGGTTCTCACTGCCTCCTGGAACCCTTTCAAATGCCACAGACAATTTGGCCCTCTCTGCTTTCCTGCGGACTCCATCCTCAAAAGCACCTGTTTTCGCTTTCGGCGCCCTCCGGAGCAAAAAAGACAAACGTCCAGCTTTTGCTGCCACAGCAAAGGTGCCAGCAGGGAAAAGTAATGCTGGTTCTCACTGCCTCCTGGAACTCTTTCAAATGCCCCAGACAATTTGGCCCTCTCTGCTTTCCTGCGGACTCCATCCTCAAAAGCACCTGTTTTCGCTTTCGGCAACCTCCGGAGCAAAAAAGACAAACGTCCAGCTTTTGCTGCCACAGCAAAGGTGCCAGCGGGGAAAAGTAATGCTGGTTCTCACTGCCTCCTGGAACCTCTTCAAATGCCCCAGACAATTTGGCCCTCTCTGCTTTCCTGCGGACTCCATCCTCAAAAGCACCTGTTTTCGCTTTCGGCAACCTCCGGAGCAAAAAAGACAAACGTCCAGCTTTTGCTGCCACAGCAAAGGTGCCAGCGGGGAAAAGTAATGCTGGTTCTCACTGCCTCCTGGAACTCTTTCAAATGCCACAGACAATTTGGCCCTCTCTGCTTTCCTGCGGACTCCATCCTCAAAAGCACCTGTTTTCGCTTTCGGCAGCCTCCGGAGCAAAAAAGACAAACGTCCAGCTTTTGCTGCCACAGCAAAGGTGCCAGCGGGGAAAAGTAATGCTGGTTCTCACTGCCTCCTGGAACCCTTTCAAATGCCCCAGACAATTTGGCCCTCTCTGCTTTCCTGCGGACTCCATCCTCAAAAGCACCTGTTTTCGCTTTCGGCAGCCTCCGGAGCAAAAAAGACAAACGTCCATCTTTTGCTGCCACAACAAAGGTGCCAGCGGGGAAAAGTAATGCTGGTTCTCACTGCCTCCTGGAACCCTTTCAAATGCCCCAGACAATTTGGCCCTCTCTGCTTTCCTGCGGACTCCATCCTCAATAGCACCTGTTTTCGCTTTCGGCAACCTCCGGAGCAAAAAGACAAACGTCCAGCTTTTGCTGCCACAGCAAAGGTGCCAGCGGGGAAAAGTAATGCTGGTTCTCACTGCCTCCTGGAACCCTTTCAAATGCCACAGACAATTTGGCCCTCTCTGCTTTCCTGCGGACTCCATCCTCAAAAGCACCTGTTTTCGCTTTCGGCAGCCTCCGGAGCAAAAAAGACAAACCTCCAGCTTTTGCTGCCACAGCAAAGGTGCCAGCGGGGAAAAGTAATGCTGGTTCTCACTGCCTCCTGGAACCCTTTCAAATGCCCCAGACAATTAAGCCCTCTCTGCTTTCCTGCGGACTCTATCCTCAAAAGCGCCTTTTTTCACTTTCGGCGCACTCCGGTGGTAAAAAGACAAACGTCCAGCTTTTGCTGCCACAGCAAAGGTGCCAGCGGGGAAAAGTAATGCTGGTTCTCACTGCCTCCTGGAACCCTTTCAAATGCCACAGACAATTTGGCCCTCTCTGCTTTCCTGCGGACTCCATCCTCAAAAGCACCTGTTTTCGCTTTCGGCAGCCTCCGGAGCAAAAAAGACAAACGTCCAGCTTTTGCTGCCACAGCAAAGGTGCCAGCGGGGAAAAGTAATGCTGGTTCTCACTGCCTCCTGGAACCCTTTCAAATGCCACAGACAATTTGGCCCTCTCTGCTTTCCTGCGGACTCCATCCTCAAAAGCACCTGTTTTCGCTTTCGGCAACCTCCGGAGCAAAAAAGACAAACGTCCAGCTTTTGCTGCCACAGCAAAGGTGCCAGCGGGGAAAAGTAATGCTGGTTCTCACTGCCTCCTGGAACCTCTTCAAATGCCCCAGACAATTTGGCCCTCTCTGCTTTCCTGCGGACTCCATCCTCAAAAGCACCTTTTTTCGCTTTCGGCAGCTTCCGGAGCAAAAAAGACAAACGTCCAGCTTTTGCTGCCACAGCAAAGGTGCCAGCGGGGAAAAGTGATGCTGGTTCTCACTGCCTCCTGGAACTCTTTCAAATGCCACAGACAATTTGGCCCTCTCTGCTTTCCTGCGGACTCCATCCTCAAAAGCACCTGTTTTCGCTTTCGGCAGCCTCCGGAGCAAAAAAGACAAACGTCCAGCTTTTGCTGCCACAACAAAGGTGCCAGCGGGGAAAAGTAATGCTGGTTCTCACTGCCTCCTGGAACCCTTTCAAATGCCCCAGACAATTTGGCCCTCTCTGCTTTCCTGCGGACTCCATCCTCAAAAGCACCTGTTTTCGCTTTCGGCAACCTCCGGAGCAAAAAAGACAAACGTCCAGCTTTTGCTGCCACAGCAAAGGTGCCAGCGGGGAAAAGTAATGCTGGTTCTCACTGCCTCCTGGAACCCTTTCAAATGCCACAGACAATTTGGCCCTCTCTGCTTTCCTGCCGACTCTATCCTCAAAAGCACCTGTTTTCGCTTTCGGCAGCCTCCGGAGCAAAAAAGACAAACGTCCAGCTTTTGCTGCCACAGCAAAGGTGCCAGCGGGGGAAAAGTAATGCTGGTTCTCACTGCCTCCTGGAACCTCTTCAAATGCCCCAGGACAATTTGGCCCTCTCTGCTTTCCTGCGGACTCCATCCTCAAAAGCACCTGTTTTCGCTTTCGGCAACCTCCGGAGCAAAAGAGACAAACGTCCAGCTTTTGCTGCCACAACAAAGGTGCCAGCGGGGAAAAGTAATGCTGGTTCTCACTGCCTCCTGGAACCCTTTCAAATGCCCCAGACAATTTGGCCCTCTCTGCTTTCCTGCGGACTCCATCCTCAAAAGCACCTGTTTTCGCTTTCGGCAACCTCCGGAGCAAAAAAGACAAACGTCCAGCTTTTGCTGCCACAGCAAAGGTGCCAGCGGGGAAAAGTAATGCTGGTTCTCACTGCCTCCTGGAACCCTTTCAAATGCCACAGACAATTTGGCCCTCTCTGCTTTCCTGCGGACTCCATCCTCAAAAGCACCTGTTTTCGCTTTCGGCAGCCTCCGGAGCAAAAAAGACAAACGTCCAGCTTTTGCTGCCACAGCAAAGGTGCCAGCGGGGAAAAGTAATGCTGGTTCTCACTGCCTCCTGGAACCCTTCAAATGCCACAGACAATTTGGCCCTCTCTGCTTTCCTGCGGACTCCATCCTCAAAAGCACCTGTTTTCGCTTTCGGCAGCCTCCGGAGCAAAAAAGACAAACGTCCAGCTTTTGCTGCCACAGCAAAGGTGCCAGCGGGGAAAAGTAATGCTGGTTCTCACTGCCTCCTGGAACCCTTTCAAATGCCACAGACAATTTGGCCCTCTCTGCTTTCCTGCGGACTCCATCCTCAAAAGCACCTGGTTTTGCTTTCGGCAGCCTCCGGAGCAAAAAAGACAAACGTCCAGCTTTTGCTGCCACAGCAAAGGTGCCAGCGGGGAAAAGTAATGCTGGTTCTCACTGCCTCCTGGAACCCTTTCAAATGCCCCAGACAATTTGGCCCTCTCTGCTTTCCTGCGGACTCCATCCTCAAAAGCACCTGTTTTCGCTTTCGGCAGCCTCCGGAGCAAAAAAGACAAACGTCCAGCTTTTGCTGCCACAGCAAAGGTGCCAGCGGGGAAAAGTAATGCTGGTTCTCACTGCCTCCTGGAACCCTTTCAAATGCCCCAGACAATTTGGCCCTCTCTGCTTTCCTGCGGACTCCATCCTCAAAAGCACCTGTTTTCGCTTTCGGCAACCTCCGGAGCAAAAAAGACAAACGTCCAGCTTTTGCTGCCACAGCAAAGGTGCCAGCGGGGAAAAGTTATGCTGGTCCTCATTGCCTCCTGGAACCTCTTCAAATGCCACAGACAATTTGGCCCTCTCTGCTTTCCTGCGGACTCCATCCTCAAAAGCACCTGTTTTCGCTTTCGGCAACCTCAGGAGCAGAAAAGATAAACGTCCAGGTTTTCCTGCCACAGCAAAGGTGCCAGCGGGCAAAAGTAATGCTGGTTCTCACTGCCTCCTGGAACCCTTTCAAATGCCACAGACAATTTGGCCCTCTCTGCTTTCCTGCGGACTCCATCCTCAAAAGCACCTGTTTTCGCTTTCGGCAACCTCAGGAGCAAAAAGGACAAACGTCCAGCTTTTGCTGCCACAGCAAAGGTGCCAGCGGGGAAAAGTAATGCTGGTCCTCATTGCCTCCTGGAACCTCTTCAAATGCCACAGACAATTTGGCCCCTCTCTGCTTTCCTGCGGACTCCATCCTCAAAAGCACCTGTTTTCGCTTTCGGCATCCTCAGGAGCAAAAAAGACAAACGTCCAGCTTTTGCTGCCACAGCAAAGGTGCCAGCGGCGAAAAGTAATGCTGGTTCTCACTGCCTCCTGGAACCCCTTCAAATGTTCCAGACCATTTGGCCCTCTCTGCTTTCCTGCGGACTCTATCCTCAAAAGCGCCTTTTTTCACTTTCGGCGCCCTCCGGTGGTAAAAAGACAAACGTCCAGCTTTTGCTGCCACAGCAAAGGTGCCATCGGGGAAAAGTAATGCTGTTTCTCACTACCTCCTGGAACTCTTTCAAATGCCCCAGACAATTTGGCCCTCTCTGCTTTCCTGCAGACTCCATCCTCAAAAGCACCTGTTTTCGCTTTCGGCAGCCTCCAGAGCAAAAAAGACAAACGTCCAGCTTTGCTGCCACAGCAAAGGTGCCAGCGGGGAAAAGTTATGCTGGTCCTCATTGCCTCCTGGAACCTCTTCAAATGCCACAGACAATTTGGCCCTCTCTGCTTTCCTGCGGACTCCATCCTCAAAAGCACCTGTTTTTC
>NW_028126747.1:0-25113 GCF_965231255.1 Vanellus vanellus
CGTGAGAACCAGCATTACTTTTCCCCGCTGGCACCTTTGCTGTGGCAGCAAAAGCTGGACGTTTGTCTTTTTTGCTCCGGAGGTTGCCGAAAGCGAAAACAGGTGCTTTTGAGGATGGAGTCCGCAGGAAAGCAGAGAGGGCCAAATTGTCTGGGGCATTTGAAAGGGTTCCAGGAGGCAGTGAGAACCAGCATTACTTTTCCCCGCTGGCACCTTTGCTGTGGCAGCAAAAGCTGGACGTTTGTCTTTTTTGCTCCGGAGGCTGCCGAAAGCGAAAACAGGTGCTTTTGAGGATGGAGTCCGCAGGAAAGCAGAGAGGGCCAAATTGTCTGGGGCATTTGAAGAGGTTCCAGGAGGCAGTGAGAACCAGCATTACTTTTCGCTGCTGGCACTTTTGCTGTGGCAGCAAAAGCTGGACGTTTGTCTTTTTTGCTCCGGAGGTTGCCGAAAGCGAAAACAGGTGCTTTTGAGGATGGAGTCCGCAGGAAAGCAGAGAGGGCCAAATAGTCTGTGGCATTTGAAAGAGTTCCAGGAGGCCGTGAGAACCAGCATTACTTTTCCCCGCTGGCACCTTTGCTGTGGCAGCAAAAGCTGGACGTTTGTCTTTTTTGCTCCGGAGGCTGCCGAAAGCGAAAACAGGTGCTTTTGAGGATGGAGTCCGCAGGAAAGCAGA
Organism: Vanellus vanellus; assembly: GCF_965231255.1. Taxonomy (NCBI): domain Eukaryota; kingdom Metazoa; phylum Chordata; class Aves; order Charadriiformes; family Charadriidae; genus Vanellus; species Vanellus vanellus. The sequence continues at coordinate 674 of NW_028126747.1, forward strand.
GAGGGCCAAATTGTCTGTGGCATTTGAAAGGGTTCCAGGAGGCAGTGAGAACCAGCATTACTTTTCCCGGCTGGCACCTTTGCTGTGGCAGCAAAACCTGGACGTTTGTCTTTTTACCACCGGAGGGCGCCGAAAGTGAAAAAAGGCACTTTTGAGGATAGAGTCCGCAGGAAAGCAGAGAGGGCCAAATTGTCTGGGGCATTTGAAAGGGTTCCAGGAGGCAGTGAGAACCAGCATTACTTTTCCCCGCTGGCACCTTTGCTGTGGCAGCAAAAGCTGGACGTTTGTCTTTTTTGCTCCTGAGGATGCCGAAAGCGAAAACAGGTGCTTTTGAGGATGGAGTCCGCAGGAAAGCAGAGAGGGCCAAATTGTCTGGGGCATTTGAAAGACTTCCAGGAGGCAGTGAGAACCAGCATTACTTTTCCCTGCTGGCACCTTTGCTGTGGCAGCAAAAGCTGGACGTTTGTCTTTTTTGCTCCTGAGGATGCCGAAAGCGAAAATAGGTGCTTTTGAGGATGGAGTCCGCAGGAAAGCAGAGAGGGCCAAATTGTCTGTGGCATTTGAAGAGGTTCCAGGAGGCAGTGAGAACCAGCATTACTTTTCCCCGCTGGCACCTTTGCTGTGGCAGCAAAAGCTGGACATTTGTCTTTTTTGCTCCGGAGGCTGCCGAAAGCGAAAACAGGTGCTTTTGAGGATGGAGTCCACAGGAAAGCAGAGAGGGCCAAATTGTCTGTGGCATTTGATAGAGTTCCAGGAGGCCGTGAGAACCAGCATTACTTTTCCGCGCTGGCACCTTTGCTGTGGCAGCAAAACCTGGACGTTTGTCTTTTTTGCTCCGGAGGTTGCCGAAAGCGAAAACAGGTGCTTTTGAGGATGGAGTCCGCAGGAAAGCAGAGAGGGCCAAATTGTCTGGGGCATTTGAAAGGGTTCCAGGAGGAGGTGAGAACCAGCATTACTTTTCCCGGCTGGAACCTTTGCTGTGGCAGCAAAAGCTGGACGTTTGTCTTTTTTGCTCCTGAGGCTGCCGAAAGCGAAAACAGGTGCTTTTGAGGATGGAGTCCGCAGGAAAGCAGAGAGGGCCAAATTGTCTGGGGCATTTGAAAGAGTTCCAGGAGGCAGTGAGAACCAGCATTACTTTTCCCCGCTGGCACCTTTGCTGTGGCAGCAAAAGCTGGACGTTTGTCTTTTTTGCTCCGGAGGCTGCCGAAAGCGAAAACAGGTGCTTTTGAGAATGGAGTCCACAGGAAAGCAGAGAGGGCCAAATTGTCTGTGGCATTTGAAGAGGTTCCAGGGGGCAGTGAGAACCAGCATTAATTTTCCCCGCTGGCACCTTTGCTGTGGCAGCAAAAGCTGGACGTTTGTCTTTTTTGCTCCGGAGGCTGCCGAAAGCGAAAACAGGTGCTTTTGAGGATGGAGTCCGCAGGAAAGCAGAGAGGGCCAAATTGTCTGTGGCATTTGAAAGGGTTCCAGGAGGCAGTGAGAACCAGCATTACTTTTCCCCGCTGGCACCTTTGCTGTGGCAGCAAAACCTGGACGTTTGTCTTTTTTGCTCCGGAGGGCGCCGAAAGTGAAAAAAGGCGCTTTTGAGGATAGAGTCCGCAGGAAAGCAGAGAGGGCCAAATTGTCTGTGGCATTTGAAGGGGTTCCAGGAGGCAGTGAGGACCAGCATCACTTTTCCCCGCTGGCACCTTTGCTGTGGCAGCAAAAGCTGGACGTTTGTCTTTTTTGCTCCTGAGGATGCCGAAAGCGAAAACAGGTGCTTTTGAGGATGGAGTCCGCAGGAAAGCAGAGAGGGCCAAATGGTCTGGGGCATTTGAAGGGGTTCCAGGAGGCAGTGAGGACCAGCATCACTTTTCCCGCTGGCACCTTTGCTGTGGCAGCAAAAGCTGGACGTTTGTCTTTTTTGCTCCTGAGGATGCCGAAAGCGAAAACAGGTGCTTTTGAGGATGGAGTCCGCAGGAAAGCAGAGAGGGCCAAATTGTCTGGGGCATTTGAAAGACTTCCAGGAGGCAGTGAGAACCAGCATTACTTTTCCCTGCTGGCATTTTTGCTGTGGCAGCAAAAGCTGTACGTTTGTCTTTTTTGCTCCTGAGGATGCCGAAAGCGCAAATAGGTGCTTTTGAGGATGGAGTCCGCAGGAAAGCAGAGAGGGCCAAATTGTCTGTGGCATTTGAAGAGGTTCCAGGAGGCAGTGAGAACCAGCATTACTTTTCCCCGCTGGCACCTTTGCTGTGGCAGCAAAAGCTGGACGTTTGTCTTTTTTGCTCCGGAGGCTGCCGAAAGCGAAAACAGGTGCTTTTGAGGATGGAGTCCACAGGGAAGCAGAGAGGGCCAAATTGTCTGGGGCATTTGAAAGAGTTCCAGGAGGCCGTGAGAACCAGCATTACTTTTCCCCGCTGGCACCTTTGCTGTGGCAGCAAAAGCTGGACGTTTGTCTTTTTTGCTCCGGAGGCTGCCGAAAGCGAAAACAGGTGCTTTTGAGGATGGAGTCCGCAGGAAAGCAGAGAGGGCCAAATTGTCTGTGGCATTTGAAGAGGTTCCAGGAGGCAATGAGGACCAGCATTAATTTTTCCCCGCTGGCACCTTTGCTGTGGCAGCAAAACCTGGACGTTTGTCTTTTTTGCTCCTGAGGATTCCGAAAGCGAAAACAGGTGCTTTTGAGGATGGAGTCCACAGGAAAGCAGAGAGGGCCAAATTGTCTGTGGCATTTGATAGAGTTCCAGGAGGCAGTGAGAACCAGCATTACTTTTCCCCGCTGGCACCTTTGCTGTGGCAGCAAAACCTGGACGTTTGTCTTTTTTGCTCCGGAGGCTGCCGAAAGCGAAAACAGGTGCTTTTGAGGATGGAGTCCGCAGGAAAGCAGAGAGGGCCAAATTGTCTGGGGCATTTGAAAGGGTTCCAGGAGGAGGTGAGAACCAGCATTACTTTTTCCGGCTGGCACCTTTGCTGTGGCAGCAAAAGCTGGACGTTTGTCTTTTTTGCTCCGGAGGTTGCCGAAAGCGAAAACAGGTGCTTTTGAGGATGGAGTCCACAGGAAAGCAGAGAGGGCCAAATTGTCTGTGGCATTTTAAGAGGTTCCAGGAGGCAATGAGGACCAGCATCACTTTTCCCCGCTGGCACCTTTGCTGTGGCAGCAAAAGCTGGACGTTTGTCTTTTTACCACCGGAGGGCGCCGCAAGTGAAAAAAGGCGCTTTTGAGGATGGAGTCCGCAAGAAAGCAGAGAGGGCCAAATTGTCTGGGGCATTTGAAAAAGTTCCAGGAGGCAGTGAGAACCAGCATTACTTTTCCCCGCTGGCACCTTTGCTGTGCCAGCAAAAGCTGGACGTTTGTCTTTTTTGCTCCGGAGGCTGCCGAAAGCGAAAACAGGTGCTTTTGAGGATGGAGTCCGCAGGAAAGCAGAGAGGGCCAAATTGTCTGGGGCATTTGAAAGGGTTCCAGGAGGCAGTGAGAACCAGCATTACTTTTCCCCGCTGGCACCTTTGCTGGGGCAGCAAAAGCTGGACGTTTGTCTTTTTTGCTCCTGAGGTTGCCGAAAGCGAAAACAGGTGCTTTTGAGGATGGAGTCCACAGGAAAGCAGAGAGGGCCAAATTGTCTGGGGCATTTGAAAGGGTTCCAGGAGGCAGTGAGAACCAGCATTATTTTTCCCGGCTGGCACCTTTGCTGTGGCAGCAAAACCTGGACGTTTGTCTTTTTTGCTCCTGAGGATGCCGAAAGCGAAAACAGGTGCTTTTGAGGATGGAGTCCTCAGGAAAGCAGAGAGGGCCAAATTGTCTGTGGCATTTGATAGAGTTCCAGGAGGCCGTGAGAACCAGCATTACTTTTCCCCGCTGGCACCTTTGCTGTGGCAGCAAAACCTGGACGTTTGTCTTTTTTGCTCCGGAGGCTGCCGAAAGCGAAAACAGGTGCTTTTGAGGATGGAGTCCGCAGGAAAGCAGAGAGGGCCAAATTGTCTGGGGCATTTGAAAGGGTTCCAGGAGGCAGTGAGAACCAGCATTACTTTTCCCGGATGGCACCTTTGCTGTGGCAGCAAAAGCTGGACGTTTGTCTTTTTTGCTCCGGAGGTTGCCGAAAGCGAAAACAGGTGCTTTTGAGGATGGAGTCCACAGGAAAGCAGAGAGGGCCAAATTGTCTGTGGCATTTTAAGAGGTTCCAGGAGGCAATGAGGACCAGCATCACTTTTCCCCGCTGGCACCTTTGCTGTGGCAGCAAAGGCTGGACGTTTGTCTTTTTTGCTCCGGAGGCTGCCGAAAGCGAAAACAGGTGCTTTTGAGGATGGAGTCCGCAGGAAAGCAGAGAGGGCCAAATTGTCTGTGGCATTTGAAAGGGTTCCAGGAGGCAGTGAGAACCAGCATTACTTTTCCCGGCTGGCACCTTTGCTGTGGCAGCAAAACCTGGACGTTTGTCTTTTTAACACCGGAGGGCGCCGAAAGTGAAAAAAGGCGCTTTTGAGGATAGAGTCCGCAGGAAAGCAGAGAGGGCCAAATTGTCTGTGGCATTTGAAGGGGTTCCAGGAGGCAGTGAGGACCAGCATTACTTTTCCCCGCTGGCACCTTTGCTGTGGCAGCAAAAGCTGGACGTTTGTCTTTTTTGCTCCTGAGGATGCCGAAAGCGAAAACAGGTGCTTTTGAGGATGGAGTCCGCAGGAAAGCAGAGAGGGCCAAATTGTCTGGGGCATTTGAAGGGGTTCCAGGAGGCAGTGAGGACCAGCATCACTTTTCCCCGCTGGCACCTTTGCTGTGGCAGCAAAAGCTGGACGTTTGTCTTTTTTGCTCCTGAGGATGCCGAAAGCGAAAACAGGTGCTTTTGAGGATGGAGTCCGCAGGAAAGCAGAGAGGGCCAAATTGTCTGTGGCATTTGAAGAGGTTCCAGGAGGCAGTGAGAACCAGCATTACTTTTCCCCGCTGGCACCTTTGCTGTGGCAGCAAAAGCTGGACGTTTGTCTTTTTTGCTCCGGAGGCTGCCGAAAGCGAAAACAGGTGCTTTTGAGGATGGAGTCCACAGGGAAGCAGAGAGTGCCAAATTGTCTGTGGCATTTGAAAGGGTTCCAGGAGGCAGTGAGAACCAGCATTACTTTTCCCCGCTGGCACCTTTGCTGTGGCAGCAAAAGCCGGACGTTTGTCTTTTTTGCTCCTGAGGTTGCCGAAAGCGAAAACAGGTGCTTTTGAGGATGGAGTCCACAGGAAAGCAGAGAGGGCCAAATTGTCTGGGGCATTTGAAAGGGTTCCAGGAGGCAGTGAGAACCAGCATTACTTTTCCCCGCTGGCACCTTTGCTGTGGCAGCAAAAGCTGGACGTTTGTCTTTTTTGCTCCTGAGGATGCCGAAAGCGAAAACAGGTGCTTTTGAGGATGGAGTCCGCAGGAAAGCAGAGAGGGCCAAATTGTCTGGGGCATTTGAAAGAGTTCCAGGAGGCAGTGAGAACCAGCATTACTTTTCCCGGCTGGCACCTTTGCTGTGGCAGCAAAAGCTGGACGTTTGTCTTTTTTGCTCCGGAGGCTGCCGAAAGCGAAAACAGGTGCTTTTGAGGATGGAGTCCGCAGGAAAGCAGAGAGGGCCAAATTGTCTGGGGCATTTGAAAGGGTTCCAGGAGGCAGTGAGAACCAGCATTACTTTTCCCGGCTGGCACCTTTGCTGTGGCAGCAAAAGCTGGACGTTTGTCTTTTTTGCTCCGGAGGCTGCCGAAAGCGAAAACAGGTGCTTTTGAGGATGGAGTCCGCAGGAAAGCAGAGAGGGCCAAATTGTCTGTGGCATTTGAAGAGGTTCCAGGAGGCAATGAGGACCAGCATTAATTTTCCCCGCTGGCACCTTTGCTGTGGCAGCAAAAGCTGGACGTTTGTCTTTTTTGCTCCGGAGGCTGCCGAAAGCGAAAACAGGTGCTTTTGAGGATGGAGTCCGCAGGAAAGCAGAGAGGGCCAAATTGTCTGTGGCATTTGAAAGGGTTCCAGGAGGCAGTGAGAACCAGCATTACTTTTCCCCGCTGGCACCTTTGCTGTGGCAGCAAAAGCTGGACGTTTGTCTTTTTTGCTCCTGAGGATGCCGAAAGCGAAAACAGGTGCTTTTGAGGATGGAGTCCACAGGAAAGCAGAGAGGGCCAAATTGTCTGGGGCATTTGAAAGGGTTCCAGGAGGCAGTGAGAACCAGCATTACTTTTCCCGGCTGGCACCTTTGCTGTGGCAGCAAAACCTGGACGTTTGTCTTTTTTGCTCCTGAGGATTCCGAAAGCGAAAACAGGTGCTTTTGAGGATGGAGTCCGCAGGAAAGCAGAGAGGGCCAAATTGTCTGTGGCATTTGATAGAGTTCCAGGAGGCCGTGAGAACCAGCATTACTTTTCCCCGCTGGCACCTTTGCTGTGGCAGCAAAACCTGGACGTTTGTCTTTTTTGCTCCGGAGGCTGCCGAAAGCGAAAACAGGTGCTTTTGAGGATGGAGTCCGCAGGAAAGCAGAGAGGGCCAAATTGTCTGGGGCATTTGAAAGGGTTCCAGGAGGAGGTGAGAACCAGCATTACTTTTTCCGGCTGGCACCTTTGCTGTGGCAGCAAAAGCTGGACGTTTGTCTTTTTTGCTCCGGAGGTTGCCGAAAGCGAAAACAGGTGCTTTTGAGGATGGAGTCCACAGGAAAGCAGAGAGGGCCAAATTGTCTGTGGCATTTTAAGAGGTTCCAGGAGGCAATGAGGACCAGCATCACTTTTCCCCGCTGGCACCTTTGCTGTGGCAGCAAAAGCTGGACGTTTGTCTTTTTACCACCGGAGGGCGCCGCAAGTGAAAAAAGGCGCTTTTAAGGATGGAGTCCGCAAGAAAGCAGAGAGGGCCAAATTGTCTGGGGCATTTGAAAAAGTTCCAGGAGGCAGTGAGAACCAGCATTACTTTTCCCCGCTGGCACCTTTGCTGTGCCAGCAAAAGCTGGACGTTTGTCTTTTTGCTCCGGAGGCTGCCGAAAGCGAAAACAGGTGCTTTTGAGGATGGAGTCCGCAGGAAAGCAGAGAGGGCCAAATTGTCTGGGGCATTTGAAAGGGTTCCAGGAGGCAGTGAGAACCAGCATTACTTTTCCCTACTGGCACCTTTGCTGTGGCAGCAAAAGCTGGACGTTTGTCTTTTTTGCTCTGGATGCTGCCGAAAGCGAAAACAGGTGCTTTTGAGGATGGAGTCCGCAGGAAAGCAGAGAGGGCCAAATTGTCTGTGGCATTTGAAAGGGTTCCAGGAGGCAGTGAGAACCAGCATTACTTTTCCCCGCTGGCACCTTTGCTGTGGCAGCAAAAGCTGGACGTTTGTCTTTTTTGCTCCGGAGGCTGCCGAAAGCGAAAACAGGTGCTTTTGAGGATGGAGTCCGCAGGAAAGCAGAGAGGGCCAAATAGTCTGGGGCATTTGAAAGGGTTCCAGGAGGCAGTGAGAACCAGATTACTTTTCCCCGCTGGCACCTTTGCTGTGGCAGCAAAAGCTGGACGTTTGTCTTTTTTGCTCCAGAGGCTGCCGAAAGCGAAAACAGGTTCTTTTGAGGATGGAGTCCGCAGGAAAGCAGAGAGGGCCAAATTGTCTGTGGCATTTGAAAGGGTTCCAGGAGGCCGTGAGAACCAGCATTACTTTTCCCCGCTGGCACCTTTGCTGTGGCAGGAAAACCTGGACGTTTGTCTTTTTTGCTCCTGAGGCTGCCGAAAGCGAAAACAGGTGCTTTTGAGGATGGAGTCCGAAGGAAAGCAGAGAGGGCCAAATTGTCTGGGGCATTTGAAAGGGTTCCAGGAGGCCGTGAGAACCAGCATTACTTTTCCCCGCTGGCACCTTTGCTGTGGCAGCAAAACCTGGACGTTTGTCTTTTTTGCTCCTGAGGCTGCCGAAAGCGAAAACAGGTGCTTTTGAGGATGGAGTCCGCAGGAAAGCAGAGAGGGCCAAATTGTCTGTGGCATTTGAAAGGGTTCCAGGAGGCAGTGAGAACCAGCATTACTTTTCCCCGCTGGCACCTTTGCTGTGGCAGCAAAAGCTGGACGTTTGTCTTTTTTGCTCCGGAGGTTGCCGAAAGCGAAAACAGGTGCTTTTGAGGATGGAGTCCACCGGAAAGCAGAGAGGGCCAAATTGTCTGTGGCATTTGAAGAGGTTCCAGGAGGCAATGAGGTCCAGCATCACTTTTCCCCGCTGGCACCTTTGCTGTGGCAGCAAAAGCTGGACGTTTGTCTTTTTACCACCGGAGGGCGCCGAAAGTGAAAACAGGTGCTTTTGAGGATGGAGTCCGCAGGAAAGCAGAGAGGGCCAAATTGTCTGTGGCATTTGAAAGAGTTCCAGGAGGCAGTGAGAACCAGCATTACTTTTCCCTGCTGGCACCTTTGCTGTGGCAGCAAAAGCTGGACGTTTGTCTTTTTTGCTCCGGAGGTTGCCGAAAGCGAAAATAGGTGCTTTTGAGGATGGAGTCCGCAGGAAAGCAGAGAGGGCCAAATTGTCTGTGGCATTTGAAGAGGTTCCAGGAGGCAATGAGGACCAGAATCACTTTTCCCCGCTGGCACCTTTGCTGTGGCAGCAAAACCTGGACGTTTGTCTTTTTTGTTCTGGAGGCTGCCGAAAGCGAAAACAGGTGCTTTTGAGGATGGAGTCCGCAGGAAAGTAGAGAGTGCCAAATTGTCTGTGGCATTTGAAAGGGTTCCAGGAGGCAGTGAGAACCAGCATTACTTTTCCCCGCTGGCACCTTTGCTGTGGCAGCAAAAGCTGGACGTTTGTCTTTTTTGCTCCGGAGGTTGCCGAAAGCGAAAATAGGTGCTTTTGAGGATGGAGTCCGCAGGAAAGCAGAGAGGGCCAAATTGTCTGTGGCATTTGAAGAGGTTCCAGGAGGCAGTGAGAACCAGCATTACTTTTCCCGGCTGGCACCTTTGCTGTGGCAGCAAAACCTGGACGTTTGTCTTTTTTGTTCTGGAGGCTGCCGAAAGCGAAAACAGGTGCTTTTGAGGATGGAGTCCGCAGGAAAGTAGAGAGTGCCAAATTGTCTGTGGCATTTGAAAGGGTTCCAGGAGGCAGTGAGAACCAGCATTACTTTTCCCCGCTGGCACCTTTGCTGTGGCAGCAAAAGCTGGACGTTTGTCTTTTTTGCTCCGGAGGCTGCCGAAAGCGAAAACAGGTGCTTTTGAGGATGGAGTCCGCAGGAAAGCAGAGAGGGCCAAATTGTCTGGGGCATTTGAAAGGGTTCCAGGAGGCAGTGAGAACCAGCATTACTTTTCCCCGCTGGCACCTTTGCTGTGGCAGGAAAACCTGGACGTTTGTCTTTTTTGCTCCTGAGGCTGCCGAAAGCGAAAACAGGTGCTTTTGAGGATGGAGTCCGCAGGAAAGCAGAGAGGGCCCAATTGTCTGGGGCATTTGAAAGGGTTCCAGGAGGCAGTGAGAACCAGCATTACTTTTCCCCGCTGGCACCTTTGCTGTGGCAGCAAAACCTGGACATTTGTCTTTTTTGCTCCTGAGGCTGCCGAAAGCGAAAACAGGTGCTTTTGAGGATGGAGTCCGCAGGAAAGCAGAGAGGGCCAAATTGTCTGTGGCATTTGAAAGGGTTCCAGGAGGCAGTGAGAACCAGCATTACTTTTCCCGGCTGGCACCTTTGCTGTGGCAGCAAAAGCTGGACGTTTTTCTTTTTTGCTCCGGAGGTTGCCGAAAGCGAAAACAGGTGCTTTTGAGGATGGAGTCCACCGGAAAGCAGAGAGGGCCAAATTGTCTGTGGCATTTGAAGAGGTTCCAGGAGGCAATGAGGACCAGCATCACTTTTCCCCGCTGGCACCTTTGCTGTGGCAGCAAAAGCTGGACGTTTGTCTTTTTACCACCGGAGGGCGCCGAAAGTGAAAAAAGGCGCTTTTGAGGATAGAGTCCGCAGGAAAGCAGAGAGGGCCAAATGGTCTGGGGCATTTGAAGGGGTTCCAGGAGGCAGTGAGGACCAGCATCACTTTTCCCCGCTGGCACCTTTGCTGTGGCAGCAAAAGCTGGACGTTTGTCTTTTTTGCTCCGGAGGCTGCCGAAAGCGAAAACAGGTGCTTTTGAGGATGGAGTCCGCAGGAAAGCAGAGAGGGCCAAATTGTCTGTGGCATTTGAAAGGGTTCCAGGAGGCAGTGAGAACCAGCATTACTTTTCCCCGCTGGCACCTTTGCTGTGGCAGCAAAAGCTGGACGTTTGTCTTTTTTGCTCCGGAGGCTGCCGAAAGCGAAAACAGGTGCTTTTGAGGATGGAGTCCGCAGGAAAGTAGAGAGTGCCAAATTGTCTGTGGCATTTGAAAGGGTTCCAGGAGGCAGTGAGAACCAGCATTACTTTTCGCCGCTGGCACCTTTGTTGTGGCAGCAAAAGCTGGACGTTTGTCTTTTTTGCTCCGGAGGTTGCCGAAAGCGAAAACAGGTGCTTTTGAGGATGGAGTCCACAGGAAAGCAGAGAGGGCCAAATTGTCTGTGGCTTTTGAAGAGGTTCCAGGAGGCAATGAGGACCAGCATTAATTTTCCCCGCTGGCACCTTTGCTGTGGCAGCAAAAGCTGGACGTTTGTCTTTTTTGCTCCGGAGGCTGCCTAAAGCGAAAACAGGTGCTTTTGAGGATGGAGTCCGCAGGAAAGCAGAGAGTGCCAAATTGTCTGTGGCATTTGAAAGGGTTCCAGGAGGCAGTGAGAACCAGCATTACTTTTCCCCGCTGGCACCTTTGCTGTGGCAGCAAAAGCTGGACGTTTGTCTTTTTTGCTCCTGAGGATGCCGAAAGCGAAAACAGGTGCTTTTGAGGATGGAGTCCACAGGAAAGCAGAGAGGGCCAAATTGTCTGGGGCATTTGAAAGGGTTCCAGCAGGCAGTGAGAACCAGCATTACTTTTCCCCGCTGGCACCTTTGCTGTGGCAGGAAAACCTGGACGTTTGTCTTTTTTGCTCCTGAGGATGCCGAAAGCGAAAACAGATGCTTTTGAGGATGGAGTCCGCAGGAAACCAGAGAGGGCCAAATTGTCTGGGGCATTTGAAAGGGTTCCAGGAGGCAGTGAGAACCAGCATTACTTTTCCCGGCTGGCACCTTTGCTGTGGCAGCAAAACCTGGACGTTTGTCTTTTTTGCTCCGGAGGCTGCCGAAAGCGAAAACAGGTGCTTTTGAGGATGGAGTCCACAGGAAAGCAGAGAGGGCCAAATTGTCTGTGGCATTTGAAAGGGTTCCAGGAGGCAGTGAGAACCAGCATTACTTTTCTCCGCTGGCACCTTTGCTGTGGCAGCAAAAGCTGGACGTTTGTCTTCATTGCTCCGGAGGTTGCCAAAAGCGAAAACAGGTGCTTTTGAGGATGGAGTCCGCAGGAAAGCAGAGAGGGCCAAATTGTCTGTGGCATTTGATAGAGTTCCAGGAGGCCGTGAGAACCAGCATTACTTTTCCCCGCTGGCACCTTTGCTGTGGCAGCAAAAGCTGGACGTTTGTCTTTTTTGCTCCGGAGGCTGCCGAAAGCGAAAACAGGTGCTTTTGAGGATGGAGTCCGCAGGAAAGCAGAGAGGGCCAAATTGTCTGTGGCATTTGAAAGGGTTCCAGGAGGCAGTGAGAACCAGCATTACTTTTCCCTGCTGGCACCTTTGCTGTGGCAGCAAAAGCTGGACGTTTTTCTTTTTTGCTCCGGAGGTTGCCGAAAGCGAAAACAGGTGCTTTTGAGGATGGAGTCCACAGGAAAGCAGAGAGGGCCAAATTGTCTGTGGCATTTGAAAGGGTTCCAGGAGGCAGTGAGAACCAGCATCACTTTTCCCCGCTGGCACCTTTTCTGTGGCAGCAAAACCTGGACGTTTGTCTTTTTTGCTCCTGAGGCTGCCGAAAGCGAAAACAGGTGCTTTTGAGGATGGAGTCCGCAGGAAAGCAGAGAGGGCCAAATTGTCTGTGGCATTTGAGAGAATTCCAGGAGGCAGTGAGAACCAGCATTACTTTTCCCCGCTGGCACCTTTGCTGTGGCAGCAAAAGCTGGACGTTTGTCTTTTTTGCTCCGGAGGCTGCCGAAAGCGAAAACAGGTGCCTTTGAGGATGGAGTCCGCAGGAAAGCAGAGAGGGCCAAATTGTCTGGGGCATTTGAAAGGGTTCCAGGAGGCAGTGAGAACCAGCATTACTTTTCGCCGCTGGCACCTTTGCTGTGGCAGCAAAACCTGGACGTTTGTCTTTTTTGCTCCGGAGGTTGCCGAAAGCGAAAACAGGTGCTTTTGAGGATGGAGTCCACAGGAAAGCAGAGAGGGCCAAATTGTCTGTGGCTTTTGAAGAGGTTCCAGGAGGCAATGAGGACCAGCATTAATTTTCACCGCTGGCACCTTTGCTGTGGCAGCAAAAGCTGGACGTTTGTCTTTTTTGCTCCGGAGGCTGCCGAAAGCGAAAACAGGTGCTTTTGAGGATGGAGTCCACAGGAAAGCAGAGAGGGCCAAATTGTCTGTGGCATTTGAAAGGGTTCCAGGAGGCAGTGAGAACCAGCATTACTTTTCTCCGCTGGCACCTTTGCTGTGGCAGCAAAAGCTGGACGTTTGTCTTCATTGCTCCGGAGGTTGCCGAAAGCGAAAACAGGTGCTTTTGAGGATGGAGTCCGCAGGAAAGCAGAGAGGGCCAAATTGTCTGTGGCATTTGATAGAGTTCCAGGAGGCCGTGAGAACCAGCATTACTTTTCCCCGCTGGCACCTTTGCTGTGGCAGCAAAACCTGGACGTTTGTCTTTTTTGCTCCGGAGGCTGCCGAAAGCGAAAACAGGTGCTTTTGAGGATGGAGTCCGCAGGAAAGCAGAGAGGGCCAAATTGTCTGTGGCATTTGAAAGGGTTCCAGGAGGCAGTGAGAACCAGCATTACTTTTCCCTGCTGGCACCTTTGCTGTGGCAGCAAAAGCTGGACGTTTTTCTTTTTTGCTCCGGAGGTTGCCGAAAGCGAAAACAGGTGCTTTTGAGGATGGAGTCCACAGGAAAGCAGAGAGGGCCAAATTGTCTGTGGCATTTGAAAGGGTTCCAGGAGGCAGTGAGAACCAGCATCACTTTTCCCCGCTGGCACCTTTTCTGTGGCAGCAAAACCTGGACGTTTGTCTTTTTTGCTCCTGAGGCTGCCGAAAGCGAAAACAGGTGCTTTTGAGGATGGAGTCCGCAGGAAAGCAGAGAGGGCCAAATTGTCTGTGGCATTTGAGAGAATTCCAGGAGGCAGTGAGAACCAGCATTACTTTTCCCCGCTGGCACCTTTGCTGTGGCAGCAAAAGCTGGACGTTTGTCTTTTTTGCTCCGGAGGCTGCCGAAAGCGAAAACAGGTGCCTTTGAGGATGGAGTCCGCAGGAAAGCAGAGAGGGCCAAATTGTCTGGGGCATTTGAAAGGGTTCCAGGAGGCAGTGAGAACCAGCATTACTTTTCGCCGCTGGCACCTTTGCTGTGGCAGCAAAACCTGGACGTTTGTCTTTTTTGCTCCGGAGGTTGCCGAAAGCGAAAACAGGTGCTTTTGAGGATGGAGTCCACAGGAAAGCAGAGAGGGCCAAATTGTCTGTGGCTTTTGAAGAGGTTCCAGGAGGCAATGAGGACCAGCATTAATTTTCACCGCTGGCACCTTTGCTGTGGCAGCAAAAGCTGGACGTTTGTCTTTTTTGCTCCGGAGGCTGCCGAAAGCGAAAACAGGTGCTTTTGAGGATGGAGTCCACAGGAAAGCAGAGAGGGCCAAATTGTCTGTGGCATTTGAAAGGGTTCCAGGAGGCAGTGAGAACCAGCATTACTTTTCTCCGCTGGCACCTTTGCTGTGGCAGCAAAAGCTGGACGTTTGTCTTCATTGCTCCGGAGGTTGCCGAAAGCGAAAACAGGTGCTTTTGAGGATGGAGTCCGCAGGAAAGCAGAGAGGGCAAAATTGTCTGTGGCATTTGATAGAGTTCCAGGAGGCCGTGAGAACCAGCATTACTTTTCCCCGCTGGCACCTTTGCTGTGGCAGCAAAACCTGGACGTTTGTCTTTTTTGCTCCGGAGGCTGCCGAAAGCGAAAACAGGTGCTTTTGAGGATGGAGTCCGCAGGAAAGCAGAGAGGGCCAAATTGTCTGTGGCATTTGAAAGGGTTCCAGGAGGCAGTGAGAACCAGCATTACTTTTCCCCGCTGGCACCTTTGCTGTGGCAGCAAAAGCTGGACGTTTGTCTTTTTTGCTCCGGAGGCTGCCGAAAGCGAAAACAGGTGCTTTTGAGGATGGAGTCCGCAGGAAAGCAGAGAGGGCCAAATTGTCTGGGGCATTTGAAAGGGTTCCAGGAGGCAGTGAGAACCAGCATCACTTTTCCCCGCTGGCACCTTTGCTGTGGCAGCAAAACCTGGACGTTTGTCTTTTTTGCTCCTGAGGCTGCCGAAAGCGAAAACAGGTGCTTTTGAGGATGGAGTCCGCAGGAAAGCAGAGAGGGCCAAATTGTCTGTGGCATTTGAGAGAATTCCAGGAGGCAGTGAGAACCAGCATTACTTTTCGCCGCTGGCACCTTTGCTGTGGCAGCAAAAGCTGGACGTTTGTCTTTTTTGCTCCGGAGGCTGCCGAAAGCGAAAACAGGTGCCTTTGAGGATGGAGTCCGCAGGAAAGCAGAGAGGGCCAAATTGTCTGTGGCATTTGAAAGGGTTCCAGGAGGCAGTGAGAACCAGCATTACTTTTCGCCGCTGGCACCTTTGCTGTGGCAGCAAAACCTGGACGTTTGTCTTTTTTGCTCCGGAGGTTGCCGAAAGCGAAAACAGGTGCTTTTGAGGATGGAGTCCACAGGAAAGCAGAGAGGGCCAAATTGTCTGTGGCTTTTGAAGAGGTTCCAGGAGGCAATGTGGACCAGCATTAATTTTCCCCGCTGGCACCTTTGCTGTGGCAGCAAAAGCTGGACTTTTGTCTTTTTTGCTCCGGAGGCTGCCGAAAGCGAAAACAGGTGCTTTTGAGGATGGAGTCCGCAGGAAAGCAGAGAGGGCCAAATTGTCTGGGGCATTTGAAAGAGTTCCAGGAGGCAGTGAGGACCAGCATTACTTTTCCCCGCTGGCACCTTTGCTGTGGCAGCAAAACCTGGACGTTTGTCTTTTTTGCTCCGGAGGCTGCCGAAAGCGAAAACAGGTGCTTTTGAGGATGGAGTCCACAGGAAAGCAGAGAGGGCCAAATTGTCTGTGGCATTTGAAAGGGTTCCAGGAGGCAGTGAGAACCAGCATTACTTTTCCCCGCTGGCACCTTTGCTGTGGCAGCAAAAGCTGGACGTTTGTCTTTTTTGCTCCGGAGGTTGCCGAAAGCGAAAACAGGTGCTTTTGAGGATGGAGTCCGCAGGAAAGCAGAGAGGGCCAAATTGTCTGTGGCATTTGATAGAGTTCCAGGAGGCAGTGAGAACCAGCATTACTTTTCCCCGCTGGCACCTTTGCTGTGGCAGCAAAACCTGGACGTTTGTCTTTTTTGCTCCGGAGGCTGCCGAAAGCGAAAACAGGTGCTTTTGAGGATGGAGTCCGCAGGAAAGCAGAGAGGGCCAAATTGTCTGGGGCATTTGAAAGGGTTCCAGGAGGCAGTGAGAACCAGCATTACTTTTCCCGGCTGGCACCTTTGCTGTGGCAGCAAAAGCTGGACGTTTGTCTTTTTTGCTCCGGAGGTTGCCGAAAGCGAAAACAGGTGCTTTTGAGGATGGAGTCCGCAGGAAAGCAGAGAGGGCCAAATTGTCTGTGGCATTTGATAGAGTTCCAGGAGGCAGTGAGAACCAGCATTACTTTTCCCCGCTGGCACCTTTGCTGTGGCAGCAAAACCTGGACGTTTGTCTTTTTTGCTCCGGAGGCTGCCGAAAGCGAAAACAGGTGCTTTTGAGGATGGAGTCCGCAGGAAAGCAGAGAGGGCCAAATTGTCTGGGGCATTTGAAAGGGTTCCAGGAGGCAGTGAGAACCAGCATTACTTTTCCCGGCTGGCACCTTTGCTGTGGCAGCAAAAGCTGGACGTTTGTCTTTTTTGCTCCGGAGGTTGCCGAAAGCGAAAACAGGTGCTTTTGAGGATGGAGTCCACAGGAAAGCAGAGAGGGCCAAATTGTCTTTGGCATTTGAAGAGGTTCCAGGAGGCAATGAGGACCAGCATCACTTTTCCCCGCTGGCACCTTTGCTGTGGCAGCAAAAGCTGGACGTTTGTCTTTTTACCAACGGAGGGCGCCGAAAGTGAAAAAAGGCGCTTTTGAGGATGGAGTCCGCAGGAAAGCAGAGAGGGCCAAATGGTCTGGGGCATTTGAAGAGGTTCCAGGAGGCAGTGAGGACCAGCATTACTTTTCCCCGCTGGCACCTTTGCTGTGGCAGCAAAAGCTGGACGTTTGTCTTTTTTGCTCCGGAGGATGCCGAAAGCGAAAACAGGTGCTTT
Source organism: Vanellus vanellus (assembly GCF_965231255.1). Lineage (NCBI taxonomy): Eukaryota > Metazoa > Chordata > Aves > Charadriiformes > Charadriidae > Vanellus > Vanellus vanellus. The sequence goes on from NW_028126747.1 coordinate 16,934, forward strand.
TGAGGATGGAGTCCGCAGGAAAGCAGAGAGGGCCAAATTGTCTGTGGCATTTGAAAGAGTTCCAGGAGGCAGTGAGAACCAGCATTACTTTTCCCTGCTGGCACCTTTGCTGTGGCAGCAAAAGCTGGACGTTTGTCTTTTTTGCTCCGGAGGTTGCCGAAAGCGAAAATAGGTGCTTTTGAGGATGGAGTCCGCAGGAAAGCAGAGAGTGCCAAATTGTCTGTGGCATTTGAAGAGGTTCCAGGAGGCAGTGAGAACCAGCATTACTTTTCCCCGCTGGCACCTTTGCTGTGGCAGCAAAAGCTGGACGTTTGTCTTTTTACCAACTGAGGGCGCCGAAAGTGAAAAAAGGCGCTTTTGAGGATGGAGTCCGCAGGAAAGCAGAGAGGGCCAAATGGTCTGGGGCTTTGAAGGGGTTCTAGGAGGCAGTGAGAACCAGCATCACTTTTCCCCGCTGGCACCTTTGCTGTGGCAGCAAAAGCTGGACGTTTGTCTTTTTTGCTCCTGAGGATGCCGAAAGCGAAAACAGGTGCTTTTGAGGATGGAGTCCGCAGGAAAGCAGAGAGGGCCAAATTGTCTGGGGCATTTGAAAGAGTTCCAGGAGGCAGTGAGAACCAGCATTACTTTTCCCGGCTGGCACCTTTGCTGTGGCAGCAAAACCTGGACGTTTGTCTTTTTTGCTCCGGAGGCTGCCTAAAGCGAAAACAGGTGCTTTTGAGGATGGAGTCCACAGGAAAGCAGAGAGGGCCAAATTGTCTGTGGCATTTGAAAGGGTTCCAGGAGGCAGTGAGAACCAGCATTACTTTTCCCCGCTGGCACCTTTGCTGTGGCAGCAAAAGCTGGACGTTTGTCTTTTTTGCTCCGGAGGCTGCCGAAAGCGAAAACAGGTGCTTTTGAGGATGGAGTCCGCAGGAAAGCAGAGAGGGCCAAATTGTCTGGGGCATTTGAAAGAGTTCCAGGAGGCAGTGAGAACCAGCATCACTTTTCCCCGCTGGCTCCTTTGCTGTGGCAGCAAAAGCTGTACGTTTGTCTTTTTTGCTCCGGAGGTTGCCGAAAGCGAAAACAGGTGCTTTTGAGGATGGAGTCCGCAGGAAAGCAGAGAGGGCCAAATTGTCTGTGGTATTTGAAGAGGTTCCAGGAGGCAGTTATGACCAGCATCACTTTTCCCCGCTGGCACCTTTGCTGTGGCAGCAAAAGCTGGACGTTTGTCTTTTTTGCTCCGGAGGCTGCCGAAAGCGAAAACAGGTGCTTTTGAGGATGGAGTCCGCAGGAAAGCAGAGAGGGCCAAATTGTCTGTGGCATTTGAAAGGGTTCCAGGAGGCCGTGAGAACCAGCATTACTTTTCCCCGCTGGCACCTTTGCTGTGGCAGCAAAACCTGGACGTTTGTCTTTTTTGCTCCTGAGGCTGCCGAAAGCGAAAACAGGTGCTTTTGAGGATGGAGTCCGCAGGAAAGCAGAGAGGGCCAAATTGTCTGTGGCATTTGAAAGGGTTCCAGGAGGCAGTGAGAACCAGCATTACTTTTCCCGGCTGGCACCTTTGCTGTGGCAGCAAAAGCTGGACGTTTGTTTTTTTGCTCCGGAGGTTGCCGAAAGCGAAAACAGGTGCTTTTGAGGATGGAGTCCGCAGGAAAGCAGAGAGGGCCAAATTGTCTGTGGCATTTGAAGAGGTTCCAGGAGGCAGTGAGAACCAGCATTACTTTTCCCCGCTGGCACCTTTGCTGTGGCAGCAAAACCTGGACTTTGTCTTTTTTGTTCAGGAGGCTGCCGAAAGCGAAAAAAGGTGCTTTTGAGGATGGAGTCCGCAGGAAAGTAGAGAGGGCCAAATTGTCTGTGGCATTTGAAAGGGTTCCAGGAGGCAGTGAGAACCAGCATTATTTTTCCCCGCTGGCACCTTTGCTGTGGCAGCAAAAGCTGGACGTTTGTCTTTTTACCAACTGAGGGCGCCGAAAGTGAAAAAAGGCGCTTTTGAGGATGGAGTCCGCAGGAAAGCAGAGAGGGCCAAATGGTCTGGGGCTTTGAAGGGGTTCTAGGAGGCAGTGAGAACCAGCATCACTTTTCCCCGCTGGCACCTTTGCTGTGGCAGCAAAAGCTGGACGTTTGTCTTTTTTGCTCCTGAGGATGCCGAAAGCGAAAACAGGTGCTTTTGAGGATGGAGTCCGCAGGAAAGCAGAGAGGGCCAAATTGTCTGTGGCATTTGATAGAGTTCCAGGAGGCAGTGAGAACCAGCATTACTTTTCCCCGCTGGCACCTTTGCTGTGGCAGCAAAAGCTGGACGTTTGTCTTTTTTGCTCCGGAGGCTGCCGAAAGCGAAAACAGGTGCTTTTGAGGATGGAGTCCGCAGGAAAGCAGAGAGGGCCAAATTGTCTGTGGCATTTGAAAGGGTTCCAGGAGGCAGTGAGAACCAGCATTACTTTTCCCTGCTGGCACCTTTGCTGTGGCAGCAAAAGCTGGACGTTTTTCTTTTTTGCTCCGGAGGTTGCCGAAAGCGAAAACAGGTGCTTTTGAGGATGGAGTCCACAGGAAAGCAGAGAGGGCCAAATTGTCTGTGGCATTTGAAAGGGTTCCAGGAGGCAGTGAGAACCAGCATCACTTTTCCCCGCTGGCACCTTTTCTGTGGCAGCAAAACCTGGACGTTTGTCTTTTTTGCTCCTGAGGCTGCCGAAAGCGAAAACAGGTGCTTTTGAGGATGGAGTCCGCAGGAAAGCAGAGAGGGCCAAATTGTCTGTGGCATTTGAGAGAATTCCAGGAGGCAGTGAGAACCAGCATTACTTTTCCCCGCTGGCACCTTTGCTGTGGCAGCAAAAGCTGGACGTTTGTCTTTTTTGCTCCGGAGGCTGCCGAAAGCGAAAACAGGTGCCTTTGAGGATGGAGTCCGCAGGAAAGCAGAGAGGGCCAAATTGTCTGGGGCATTTGAAAGGGTTCCAGGAGGCAGTGAGAACCAGCATTACTTTTCGCCGCTGGCACCTTTGCTGTGGCAGCAAAACCTGGACGTTTGTCTTTTTTGCTCCGGAGGTTGCCGAAAGCGAAAACAGGTGCTTTTGAGGATGGAGTCCACAGGAAAGCAGAGAGGGCCAAATTGTCTGTGGCTTTTGAAGAGGTTCCAGGAGGCAATGAGGACCAGCATTAATTTTCACCGCTGGCACCTTTGCTGTGGCAGCAAAAGCTGGACGTTTGTCTTTTTTGCTCCGGAGGCTGCCGAAAGCGAAAACAGGTGCTTTTGAGGATGGAGTCCACAGGAAAGCAGAGAGGGCCAAATTGTCTGTGGCATTTGAAAGGGTTCCAGGAGGCAGTGAGAACCAGCATTACTTTTCTCCGCTGGCACCTTTGCTGTGGCAGCAAAAGCTGGACGTTTGTCTTCATTGCTCCGGAGGTTGCCGAAAGCGAAAACAGGTGCTTTTGAGGATGGAGTCCGCAGGAAAGCAGAGAGGGCCAAATTGTCTGTGGCATTTGATAGAGTTCCAGGAGGCCGTGAGAACCAGCATTACTTTTCCCCGCTGGCACCTTTGCTGTGGCAGCAAAACCTGGACGTTTGTCTTTTTTGCTCCGGAGGCTGCCGAAAGCGAAAACAGGTGCTTTTGAGGATGGAGTCCGCAGGAAAGCAGAGAGGGCCAAATTGTCTGTGGCATTTGAAAGGGTTCCAGGAGGCAGTGAGAACCAGCATTACTTTTCCCTGCTGGCACCTTTGCTGTGGCAGCAAAAGCTGGACGTTTTTCTTTTTTGCTCCGGAGGTTGCCGAAAGCGAAAACAGGTGCTTTTGAGGATGGAGTCCACAGGAAAGCAGAGAGGGCCAAATTGTCTGTGGCATTTGAAAGGGTTCCAGGAGGCAGTGAGAACCAGCATCACTTTTCCCCGCTGGCACCTTTTCTGTGGCAGCAAAACCTGGACGTTTGTCTTTTTTGCTCCTGAGGCTGCCGAAAGCGAAAACAGGTGCTTTTGAGGATGGAGTCCGCAGGAAAGCAGAGAGGGCCAAATTGTCTGTGGCATTTGAGAGAATTCCAGGAGGCAGTGAGAACCAGCATTACTTTTCCCCGCTGGCACCTTTGCTGTGGCAGCAAAAGCTGGACGTTTGTCTTTTTTGCTCCGGAGGCTGCCGAAAGCGAAAACAGGTGCCTTTGAGGATGGAGTCCGCAGGAAAGCAGAGAGGGCCAAATTGTCTGGGGCATTTGAAAGGGTTCCAGGAGGCAGTGAGAACCAGCATTACTTTTCGCCGCTGGCACCTTTGCTGTGGCAGCAAAACCTGGACGTTTGTCTTTTTTGCTCCGGAGGTTGCCGAAAGCGAAAACAGGTGCTTTTGAGGATGGAGTCCACAGGAAAGCAGAGAGGGCCAAATTGTCTGTGGCTTTTGAAGAGGTTCCAGGAGGCAATGAGGACCAGCATTAATTTTCACCGCTGGCACCTTTGCTGTGGCAGCAAAAGCTGGACGTTTGTCTTTTTTGCTCCGGAGGCTGCCGAAAGCGAAAACAGGTGCTTTTGAGGATGGAGTCCACAGGAAAGCAGAGAGGGCCAAATTGTCTGTGGCATTTGAAAGGGTTCCAGGAGGCAGTGAGAACCAGCATTACTTTTCTCCGCTGGCACCTTTGCTGTGGCAGCAAAAGCTGGACGTTTGTCTTCATTGCTCCGGAGGTTGCCGAAAGCGAAAACAGGTGCTTTTGAGGATGGAGTCCGCAGGAAAGCAGAGAGGGCAAAATTGTCTGTGGCATTTGATAGAGTTCCAGGAGGCCGTGAGAACCAGCATTACTTTTCCCCGCTGGCACCTTTGCTGTGGCAGCAAAACCTGGACGTTTGTCTTTTTTGCTCCGGAGGCTGCCGAAAGCGAAAACAGGTGCTTTTGAGGATGGAGTCCGCAGGAAAGCAGAGAGGGCCAAATTGTCTGTGGCATTTGAAAGGGTTCCAGGAGGCAGTGAGAACCAGCATTACTTTTCCCCGCTGGCACCTTTGCTGTGGCAGCAAAAGCTGGACGTTTGTCTTTTTTGCTCCGGAGGCTGCCGAAAGCGAAAACAGGTGCTTTTGAGGATGGAGTCCGCAGGAAAGCAGAGAGGGCCAAATTGTCTGGGGCATTTGAAAGGGTTCCAGGAGGCAGTGAGAACCAGCATCACTTTTCCCCGCTGGCACCTTTGCTGTGGCAGCAAAACCTGGACGTTTGTCTTTTTTGCTCCTGAGGCTGCCGAAAGCGAAAACAGGTGCTTTTGAGGATGGAGTCCGCAGGAAAGCAGAGAGGGCCAAATTGTCTGTGGCATTTGAGAGAATTCCAGGAGGCAGTGAGAACCAGCATTACTTTTCGCCGCTGGCACCTTTGCTGTGGCAGCAAAAGCTGGACGTTTGTCTTTTTTGCTCCGGAGGCTGCCGAAAGCGAAAACAGGTGCCTTTGAGGATGGAGTCCGCAGGAAAGCAGAGAGGGCCAAATTGTCTGTGGCATTTGAAAGGGTTCCAGGAGGCAGTGAGAACCAGCATTACTTTTCGCCGCTGGCACCTTTGCTGTGGCAGCAAAACCTGGACGTTTGTCTTTTTTGCTCCGGAGGTTGCCGAAAGCGAAAACAGGTGCTTTTGAGGATGGAGTCCACAGGAAAGCAGAGAGGGCCAAATTGTCTGTGGCTTTTGAAGAGGTTCCAGGAGGCAATGTGGACCAGCATTAATTTTCCCCGCTGGCACCTTTGCTGTGGCAGCAAAAGCTGGACTTTTGTCTTTTTTGCTCCGGAGGCTGCCGAAAGCGAAAACAGGTGCTTTTGAGGATGGAGTCCGCAGGAAAGCAGAGAGGGCCAAATTGTCTGGGGCATTTGAAAGAGTTCCAGGAGGCAGTGAGGACCAGCATTACTTTTCCCCGCTGGCACCTTTGCTGTGGCAGCAAAACCTGGACGTTTGTCTTTTTTGCTCCGGAGGCTGCCGAAAGCGAAAACAGGTGCTTTTGAGGATGGAGTCCACAGGAAAGCAGAGAGGGCCAAATTGTCTGTGGCATTTGAAAGGGTTCCAGGAGGCAGTGAGAACCAGCATTACTTTTCCCCGCTGGCACCTTTGCTGTGGCAGCAAAAAGCTGGACGTTTGTCTTTTTTGCTCCGGAGGTTGCCGAAAGCGAAAACAGGTGCTTTTGAGGATGGAGTCCGCAGGAAAGCAGAGAGGGCCAAATTGTCTGTGGCATTTGATAGAGTTCCAGGAGGCAGTGAGAACCAGCATTACTTTTCCCCGCTGGCACCTTTGCTGTGGCAGCAAAACCTGGACGTTTGTCTTTTTTGCTCCGGAGGCTGCCGAAAGCGAAAACAGGTGCTTTTGAGGATGGAGTCCGCAGGAAAGCAGAGAGGGCCAAATTGTCTGGGGCATTTGAAAGGGTTCCAGGAGGCAGTGAGAACCAGCATTACTTTTCCCGGCTGGCACCTTTGCTGTGGCAGCAAAAGCTGGACGTTTGTCTTTTTTGCTCCGGAGGTTGCCGAAAGCGAAAACAGGTGCTTTTGAGGATGGAGTCCGCAGGAAAGCAGAGAGGGCCAAATTGTCTGTGGCATTTGATAGAGTTCCAGGAGGCAGTGAGAACCAGCATTACTTTTCCCCGCTGGCACCTTTGCTGTGGCAGCAAAACCTGGACGTTTGTCTTTTTTGCTCCGGAGGCTGCCGAAAGCGAAAACAGGTGCTTTTGAGGATGGAGTCCGCAGGAAAGCAGAGAGGGCCAAATTGTCTGGGGCATTTGAAAGGGTTCCAGGAGGCAGTGAGAACCAGCATTACTTTCCCGGCTGGCACCTTTGCTGTGGCAGCAAAAGCTGGACGTTTGTCTTTTTTGCTCCGGAGGTTGCCGAAAGCGAAAACAGGTGCTTTTGAGGATGGAGTCCACAGGAAAGCAGAGAGGGCCAAATTGTCTTTGGCATTTGAAGAGGTTCCAGGAGGCAATGAGGACCAGCATCACTTTTCCCCGCTGGCACCTTTGCTGTGGCAGCAAAAGCTGGACGTTTGTCTTTTTACCAACGGAGGGCGCCGAAAGTGAAAAAAGGCGCTTTTGAGGATGGAGTCCGCAGGAAAGCAGAGAGGGCCAAATGGTCTGGGGCATTTGAAGAGGTTCCAGGAGGCAGTGAGGACCAGCATTACTTTTCCCCGCTGGCACCTTTGCTGTGGCAGCAAAAGCTGGACGTTTGTCTTTTTTGCTCCGGAGGATGCCGAAAGCGAAAACAGGTGCTTTTGAGGATGGAGTCCGCAGGAAAGCAGAGAGGGCCAAATTGTCTGTGGCATTTGAAAGAGTTCCAGGAGGCAGTGAGAACCAGCATTACTTTTCCCTGCTGGCACCTTTGCTGTGGCAGCAAAAGCTGGACGTTTGTCTTTTTTGCTCCGGAGGTTGCCGAAAGCGAAAATAGGTGCTTTTGAGGATGGAGTCCGCAGGAAAGCAGAGAGTGCCAAATTGTCTGTGGCATTTGAAGAGGTTCCAGGAGGCAGTGAGACCAGCATTACTTTTCCCCGCTGGCACCTTTGCTGTGGCAGCAAAAGCTGGACGTTTGTCTTTTTACCAACTGAGGGCGCCGAAAGTGAAAAAAGGCGCTTTTGAGGATGGAGTCCGCAGGAAAGCAGAGAGGGCCAAATGGTCTGGGGCTTTGAAGGGGTTCTAGGAGGCAGTGAGAACCAGCATCACTTTTCCCCGCTGGCACCTTTGCTGTGGCAGCAAAAGCTGGACGTTTGTCTTTTTGCTCCTGAGGATGCCGAAAGCGAAAACAGGTGCTTTTGAGGATGGAGTCCGCAGGAAAGCAGAGAGGGCCAAATTGTCTGGGGCATTTGAAAGAGTTCCAGGAGGCAGTGAGAACCAGCATTACTTTTCCCCGGCTGGCACCTTTGCTGTGGCAGCAAAACCTGGACGTTTGTCTTTTTTGCTCCGGAGGCTGCCTAAAGCGAAAACAGGTGCTTTTGAGGATGGAGTCCACAGGAAAGCAGAGAGGGCCAAATTGTCTGTGGCATTTGAAAGGGTTCCAGGAGGCAGTGAGAACCAGCATTACTTTTCCCCGCTGGCACCTTTGCTGTGGCAGCAAAAGCTGGACGTTTGTCTTTTTTGCTCCGGAGGCTGCCGAAAGCGAAAACAGGTGCTTTTGAGGATGGAGTCCGCAGGAAAGCAGAGAGGGCCAAATTGTCTGGGGCATTTGAAAGAGTTCCAGGAGGCAGTGAGAACCAGCATCACTTTTCCCCGCTGGCTCCTTTGCTGTGGCAGCAAAAGCTGTACG
>NW_028126746.1:0-41062 GCF_965231255.1 Vanellus vanellus
CAGCAAAAGCTGGACGTTTGTCTTTTTACCACCGGAGGGCGCCGAAAGTGAAAAAAGGTGCTTTTGAGGATAGAGTCCGCAGTAAAGCAGAGAGGGCCAAGTTGTCTGTGGCATTTGAAAGAGTTCCAGGAGGCAGTGAGAACCAGCATTACTTTTCTCCGCTGGCACCTTTGCTGTGGCAGCAAAAGCTGGACGTTTGTCTTTTTTGCTCCGGAGGCTGCCGAAAGCGAAAACAGGTGCTTTTGAGGATGGAGTCCGCAGGAAAGCAGAGAGGGCCAAATTGTCTGGGGCATTTGAAGGGGTTCCAGGAGGCAGTGAGGACCAGCATCACTTTTACCCGCTGGCACCTTTGCTGTGGCAGCAAAAGCTGGACGTTTGTCTTTTTTGCTCCTGACGTTGCCGAAAGCGAAGACAGGTGCTTTTGAGAATGGAGTCCACAGGAAAGCAGAGAGGGCCAAATTGTCTGTGGCATTTGAAAGAGTTCCAGGAGGCAGTTAGAACAAGCATTACTTTTCCCCGCTGGCACCTTTGCTGTGGCAGCAAAACCTGGACGTTTGTCCTTTTACCACCGGAGGGCGCCGAAAGTGAAAAAAGGTGCTTTTGAGGATAGAGTCCGCAGGAAAGCAGAGAGGGCCAAATTGTCTGTGGCATTTGAAGAGGTTCCAGGAGACAGTGAGAACCAGCATTACTTTTCCCCGCTGGCACCTTTGCTGTGGCAGCAAAAGCTGGACGTTTGTCTTTTTTGCTCCGGAGGCTGCCGAAAGCGAAAACAGGTGCTTTTGAGGATGGAGTCCACAGGAAAGCAGAGAGGGCCAAATTGTCTGTGGCATTTGAAGAGGTTCCAGGAGACAGTGAGAACCAGCATTACTTTTCCCCGCTGGCACCTTTGCTGTGGCAGCAAAAGCTGGACGTTTGTCTTTTTTGCTCCGGAGGCTGCCGAAAGCGAAAACAGGTGCTTTTGAGGATGGAGTCCACAGGAAAGCAGAGAGGGCCAAATTGTCTGTGGCATTTGAAGAGGTTCCAGGAGACAGTGAGAACCAGCATTACTTTTCCCCGCTGGCACCTTTGCTGTGGCAGCAAAAGCTGGACGTTTCTCTTTTTTGCTCCGGAGGCTGCCAAAAGCGAAAACAGGTGCTTTTGAAGATGGAGTCCACAGGAAAGCAGAGAGGGCCAAATTGTCTGGGGCATTTTAAGGGGTTCCAGGAGGCAGTGAGAACCAGCATTACTTTTCCCCGCTGGCACCTTTGCTGTGGCAGCAAAAGCTGGACGTTTGTCTTTTTTGCTCCTGAGGTTGCCGAAAGCAAAAACAGGTGCTTTTGAGGATGGAGTCCACAGGAAAGCAGAGAGGGCCAAATTGTCTGGGGCATTTTAAGGGGTTCCAGGAGACAGTGAGAACCAGCATTACTTTTCCCCGCTGGCACCTTTGCTGTGGCAGCAAAAGCTGGACGTTTGTCTTTTTTGCTCCAGAGGCTGCCGAAAGCGAAAACAGGTGCTTTTGAGGATGGAGTCCGCAGGAAAGCAGAGAGGGCCAAATTGTCTGTGGCATTTGAAGAGGTTCCAGGAGGCAGTGAGAACCAGCATTACTTTTCCCCGCTGGCACCTTTGCTGTGGCAGCAAAACCTGGACGTTTGTCCTTTTACCACCGGAGGGCGCCGAAAGTGAAAAAAGGTGCTTTTGAGGATAGAGTCCGCAGGAAAGCAGAGAGGGCCAAATTGTCTGTGGCATTTGAAGGGGTTCCAGGAGGCAGTGAGGACCAGCATCACTTTTACCCGCTGGCACCTTTGCTGTGGCAGCAAAAGCTGGACGTTTGTCTTTTTTGCTCCGGACGCTGCCGAAAGCGAAAACAGGTGCTTTTGAGGATGGAGTCCGCAGGAAAGCAGAGAGGGCCAAATTGTCTGTGGCATTTGAAGAGGTTCCAGGAGGCAGTGAGAACCAGCATCACTTTTCCCCGCTGGCACCTTTGCTGTGGCAGCAAAAGCTGGACGTTTGTCTTTTTTGCTCCTGACGTTGCCGAAAGCGAAAACAGGTGCTTTTGAGGATGGAGTCCGCAGGAAAGCAGAGAGGGCCAAATTGTCTGGGGCATTTGAAGGGGTTCCAGGAGGCAGTGAGGACCAGCATCACTTTTACCCGCTGGCACCTTTGCTGTGGCAGCAAAAGCTGGACGTTTGTCTTTTTTGCTCCTGACGTTGCCGAAAGCGAAGACAGGTGCTTTTGAGGATGGAGTCCGCAGGAAAGCAGAGAGGGCCAAATTGTCTATGGCATTTGAAGGGGTTCCAGGAGGCAGTGAGAACCAGCATTACTTTTCCCCGCTGGCACCTTTGCTGTGGCAGCAAAAGCTGGACGTTTGTCTTTTTTGCTCCGGAGGCTGCCGAAAGCGAAAACAGGCGCTTTTGAGGATGGAGTCCACAGGAAAGCAGAGAGGGCCAAATTGTCTGTGGCATTTGAAAGAGTTCCAGGAGGCAGTGAAAACAAGCATTACTTTTCTCCGCTGGCACCTTTGCTGTGGCAGCAAAAGCTGGACGTTTGTCTTTTTTGCTCCGGAGGCTGCCGAAAGCGAAAACAGGTGCTTTTGAGGATGGAGTCCGCAGGAAAGCAGAGAGGGCCAAATTGTCTGGGGCATTTGAAGGGGTTCCAGGAGGCAGTGAGGACCAGCATCACTTTTACCCGCTGGCACCTTTGCTGTGGCAGCAAAAGCTGGACGTTTGTCTTTTTTGCTCCTGAGGTTGCCGAAAGCGAAAACAGGTGCTTTTGAGGATGGAGTCCACAGGAAAGCAGAGAGGGCCAAATTGTCTGTGGCATTTGAAGAGGTTCCAGGAGGCAGTGAGAACCAGCATTACTTTTCCCCGCTGGCACTTTTGCTGTGGCAGCAAAAGCTGGACGTTTGTCTTTTTTGCTCCGGAGGCTGCCGAAAGCGAAAACAGGTGCTTTTGAGGATGGAGTCCGCAGGAAAGCAGAGAGGGCCAAATTGTCTGTGGCATTTGAAGAGGTTCCAGGAGGCAGTGAGAACCAGCATTACTTTTCCCCGCTGGCACCTTTGCTGTGGCAGCAAAACCTGGACGTTTGTCCTTTTACCACCGGAGGGCGCCGAAAGTGAAAAAAGGTGCTTTTGAGGATAGAGTCCGCAGGAAAGCAGAGAGGGCCAAATTGTCTGTGGCATTTGAAGGGGTTCCAAGAGGCAGTGAGGACCAGCATCACTTTTACCCGCTGGCACCTTTGCTGTGGCAGCAAAAGCTGGACGTTTGTCTTTTTTGCTCCTGACGTTGCCGAAAGAGAAAACAGGTGCTTTTGAGGATGGAGTCCGCAGGAAAGCAGAGAGGGCCAAATTGTCTATGGCATTTGAAGAGGTTCAAGGAGGCAATGAGGACCAGCATCACTTTTCCCCGCTGGCACCTTTGCTGTGGCAGCAAAAGCTGGACGTTTGTCTTTTTACCACCGGAGGTTGCCGAAAGCGAAAACAGGCGCTTTTGAGGATGGAGTCCGCAGGAAAGCAGAGAGGACCAAATTGTCTGTGGCATTTGAAGAGGTTCCAGGAGGCAGTGAGAACCAGCATTACTTCTCCCCGCTGGCACCTTTGCTGTGGCAGCAAAAGCTGGACGTTTGTCTTTTTTGCTGCGGAGGTTGCCGAAAGCGAAGACAGGTGCTTTTGAGGATGGAGTCCGCAGGAAAGCAGAGAGGGCCAAATTGTCTATGGCATTTGAAGAGGTTCAAGGAGGCAATGAGGACCAGCATCACTTTTACCCGCTGGCACCTTTGCTGTGGCAGCAAAAGCTGGACGTTTGTCTTTTTTGCTGCGGAGGTTGCCGAAAGCGAAAAAAGGTGCTTTTGAGGATGGAGTCCGCAGGAAAGCAGAGAGAGCCAAATTGTCTGTGGCATTTGAAGAGGTTCCAAGAGACAGTGAGAACCAGCTTTACTTTTCCCCGCTGGCACCTTTGCTGTGGCAGCAAAAGCTGGACGTTTGTCTTTTTACCACCGGAGGGCGCCGAAAGCGAAAACAGGTGCTTTTGAGGATGGAGTCCACAGGAAAGCAGAGAGGGCCAAATTGTCTGGGGCATTTGAAGGGGTTCCAGGAGGCAGTGAGAACCAGCATTACTTTTCCCCGCTGGCACCTTTGCTGTGGCAGCAAAAGCTGGACGTTTGTCTTTTTTGCTCCTGAGGTTGCCGAAAGCGAAAACAGGTGCTTTTGAGGATGGAGTCCACAGGAAAGCAGAGAGGGCCAAATTGTCTGTGGCATTTGAAGAGGTTCCAGGAGGCAGTGAGAACCAGCATGACTTTTCCCCGCTGGCACTTTTGCTGTGGCAGCAAAAGCTGGACGTTTGTCTTTCTTGCTCCGGAGGTTGCCGAAAGCGAAAACAGGTGCTTTTGAGGATGGAGTCCGCAGGAAAGCAGAGAGGGCCAAATTGTCTGGGGCATTTGAAGGGGTTCCAGGAGGCAGTGAGGACCAGCATCACTTTTACCCGCTGGCACCTTTGCTGTGGCAGCAAAAGCTGGACGTTTGTCTTTTTTGCTCCTGACGTTGCCGAAAGCGAAGACAGGTGCTTTTGAGGATGGAGTCCACAGGAAAGCAGAGAGGGCCAAATTGTCTGTGGCATTTGAAGAGGTTCCAGGAGGCAGTGAGAACCAGCATTACTTTTCCCCGCTGGCACCTTTGCTGTGGCAGCAAAAGCTGGACGTTTGTCTTTTTTGCTCCGGAGGCTGCCGAAAGCGAAAACAGGTGCTTTTGAGGATGGAGTCCGCAGGAAAGCAGAGAGGGCCAAATTGTCTGTGGCATTTGAAGAGGTTCCAGGAGGCAGTGAGAACCAGCATCACTTTTCCCCGCTGGCACCTTTGCTGTGGCAGCAAAAGCTGGACGTTTGTCTTTTTTGCTCCTGACGTTGCCGAAAGCGAAAACAGGTGCTTTTGAGGATGGAGTCCGCAGGAAAGCAGAGAGGGCCAAATTGTCTGGGGCATTTGAAGGGGTTCCAGGAGGCAGTGAGGACCAGCATCACTTTTACCCGCTGGCACCTTTGCTGTGGCAGCAAAAGCTGGACGTTTGTCTTTTTTGCTCCTGACGTTGCCGAAAGCGAAGACAGGTGCTTTTGAGGATGGAGTCCGCAGGAAAGCAGAGAGGGCCAAATTGTCTGTGGCATTTGAAGGGGTTCCAGGAGGCAGTGAGAACCAGCATTACTTTTCCCCGCTGGCACCTTTGCTGTGGCAGCAAAAGCTGGACGTTTGTCTTTTTTGCTCCGGAGGTTGCCGAAAGCGAAAACAGGCGCTTTTGAGGATGGAGTCCACAGGAAAGCAGAGAGGGCCAAATTGTCTGTGGCATTTGAAAGAGTTCCAGGAGGCAGTGAGAACAAGCATTACTTTTCTCCGCTGGCACCTTTGCTGTGGCAGCAAAAGCTGGACGTTTGTCCTTTTACCACCGGAGGGCGCCGAAAGCGAAAACAGGTGCTTTTGAGGATGGAGTCCGCAGGAAAGCAGAGAGGGCCAAATTGTCTGTGGCATTTGAAGAGGTTCCAGGAGGCAGTGAGAACCAGCATCACTTTTCCCCGCTGGCACCTTTGCTGTGGCAGCAAAAGCTGGACGTTTGTCTTTTTTGCTCCTGACGTTGCCGAAAGCGAAAACAGGTGCTTTTGAGGATGGAGTCCGCAGGAAAGCAGAGAGGGCCAAATTGTCTGGGGCATTTGAAGGGGTTCCAGGAGGCAGTGAGGACCAGCATCACTTTTACCCGCTGGCACCTTTGCTGTGGCAGCAAAAGCTGGACGTTTGTCTTTTTTGCTCCTGACGTTGCCGAAAGCGAAGACAGGTGCTTTTGAGGATGGAGTCCGCAGGAAAGCAGAGAGGGCCAAATTGTCTGTGGCATTTGAAGGGGTTCCAGGAGGCAGTGAGAACCAGCATTACTTTTCCCCGCTGGCACCTTTGCTGTGGCAGCAAAAGCTGGACGTTTGTCTTTTTTGCTCCGGAGGCTGCCGAAAGCGAAAACAGGTGCTTTTGAGGATGGAGTCCGCAGGAAAGCAGAGAGGGCCAAATTGTCTGGGGCATTTGAAGGGGTTCCAGGAGGCAGTGAGGACCAGCATCACTTTTACCCGCTGGCACCTTTGCTGTGGCAGCAAAAGCTGGACGTTTGTCTTTTTTGCTCCTGAGGTTGCCGAAAGCGAAAACAGGTGCTTTTGAGGATGGAGTCCACAGGAAAGCAGAGAGGGCCAAATTGTCTGTGGCATTTGAAGAGGTTCCAGGAGGCAGTGAGAACCAGCATTACTTTTCCCCGCTGGCACTTTTGCTGTGGCAGCAAAAGCTGGACGTTTGTCTTTTTTGCTCCTGAGGCTGCCGAAAGCGAAAACAGGTGCTTTTGAGGATGGAGTCCGCAGGAAAGCAGAGAGGGCCAAATTGTCTGTGGCATTTGAAGAGATTCCAGGAGGCAGTGAGAACCAGCATTACTTTTCCCCGCTGTCACCTTTGCTGTGGCAGCAAAAGCTGGACGTTTGTCTTTTTTGCTCCTGACGTTGCCGAAAGAGAAAACAGGTGCTTTTGAGGATGGAGTCCGCAGGAAAGCAGAGAGGGCCAAATTGTCTATGGCATTTGAAGAGGTTCAAGGAGGCAATGAGGACCAGCATCACTTTTCCCCGCTGGCACCTTTGCTGTGGCAGCAAAAGCTGGACGTTTGTCTTTTTACCACCGGAGGTTGCCGAAAGCGAAAACAGGCGCTTTTGAGGATGGAGTCCGCAGGAAAGCAGAGAGGACCAAATTGTCTGTGGCATTTGAAGAGGTTCCAGGAGGCAGTGAGAACCAGCATTACTTCTCCCCGCTGGCACCTTTGCTGTGGCAGCAAAAGCTGGACGTTTGTCTTTTTTGCTGCGGAGGTTTCCGAAAGCGAAGACAGGTGCTTTTGAGGATGGAGTCCGCAGGAAAGCAGAGAGGGCCAAATTGTCTGTGGCATTTGAAGAGGTTCAAGGAGGCAATGAGGACCAGCATCACTTTTCCCCGCTGGCACCTTTGCTGTGGCAGCAAAAGCTGGACGTTTGTCTTTTTTGCTGCGGAGGTTGCCGAAAGCGAAAAAAGGTGCTTTTGAGGATGGAGTCCGCAGGAAAGCAGAGAGGGCCAAATTGTCTGTGGCATTTGAAGAGGTTCCAGGAGACAGTGAGAACCAGCATTACTTTTCCCCGCTGGCACCTTTGCTGTGGCAGCAAAAGCTGGACGTTTGTCTTTTTACCACCGGAGGGCGCCGAAAGCGAAAACAGGTGCTTTTGAGGATGGAGTCCACAGGAAAGCAGAGAAGGACAAATTGTCTGGGGCATTTTAATGGGTTCCAGGAGGCAGTGAGAACCAGCATTACTTTTCCCCGCTGGCACCTTTGCTGTGGCAGCAAAAGCTGGACGTTTGTCTTTTTTGCTCCTGAGGTTGCCGAAAGCGAAAACAGGTGCTTTTGAGGATGGAGTCCACAGGAAAGCAGAGAGGGCCAAATTGTCTGTGGCATTTGAAGAGGTTCCAGGAGGCAGTGAGAACCAGCATTACTTTTCCCCGCTGGCACTTTTGCTGTGGCAGCAAAAGCTGGACGTTTGTCTTTTTTGCTCCGGAGGCTGCCGAAAGCGAAAACAGGTGCTTTTGAGGATGGAGTCCGCAGGAAAGCAGAGAGGGCCAAATTGTCTGTGGCATTTGAAGAGGTTCCAGGAGGCAGTGAGAACCAGCATCACTTTTCCCCGCTGGCACCTTTGCTGTGGCAGCAAAAGCTGGACGTTTGTCTTTTTTGCTCCGGAGGCTGCCGAAAGCGAAAACAGGTGCTTTTGAGGATGGAGTCCACAGGAAAGCAGAGAGGGCCAAATTGTCTGGGGCATTTGAAGGGGTTCCAGGAGGCAGTGAGGACCAGCATCACTTTTACCCGCTGGCACCTTTGCTGTGGCAGCAAAAGCTGGACGTTTGTCTTTTTTGCTCCGGAGGCTGCCAAAAGCGAAAACAGGTGCTTTTGAGCATGGAGTCCGCAGGAAAGCAGAGAGGGCCAAATTGTCTGTGGCATTTGAAAGAGTTCCAGGAGGCAGTGAGAACAAGCATTACTTTTCTCCGCTGGCACCTTTGCTGTGGCAGCAAAAGCTGGACGTTTGTCTTTTTTGCTCCGGAGGCTGCCGAAAGCGAAAACAGGTGCTTTTGAGGATGGAGTCCGCAGGAAAGCAGAGAGGGCCAAATTGTCTGGGGCATTTGAAGGGGTTCCAGGAGGCAGTGAGGACCAGCATCACTTTTACCCGCTGGCACCTTTGCTGTGGCAGCAAAAGCTGGACGTTTGTCTTTTTTGCTCCTGACGTTGCCGAAAGCGAAGACAGGTGCTTTTGAGGATGGAGTCCGCAGGAAAGCAGAGAGGGCCAAATTGTCTGTGGCATTTGAAGGGGTTCCAGGAGGCAGTGAGGACCAGCATCACTTTTACCCGCTGGCACCTTTGCTGTGGCAGCAAAAGCTGGACGTTTGTCTTTTTTGCTCCTGACGTTGCTGAAAGCGAAGACAGGTGCTTTTGAGGATGGAGTCCGCAGGAAAGCAGAGAGGGCCAAATTGTCAGGGGCATTTGAAGGGGTTCCAGGAGGCAGTGAGAACCAGCATTACTTTTCCCCGCTGGCACCTTTGCTGTGGCAGCAAAAGCTGGACGTTTGTCTTTTTACCACCGGAGGGCGCCGAAAGTGAAAAAAGGTGCTTTTGAGGATAGAGTCCGCAGTAAAGCAGAGAGGGCCAAGTTGTCTGTGGCATTTGAAAGAGTTTCAGGAGGCAGTGAGAACCAGCATTACTTTTCTCCGCTGGCACCTTTGCTGTGGCAGCAAAAGCTGGACGTTTGTCTTTTTTGCTCCGGAGGCTGCCGAAAGCGAAAACAGGTGCTTTTGAGGATGGAGTCCGCAGGAAAGCAGAGAGGGCCAAATTGTCTGGGGCATTTGAAGGGGTTCCAGGAGGCAGTGAGGACCAGCATCACTTTTACCCGCTGGCACCTTTGCTGTGGCAGCAAAAGCTGGACGTTTGTCTTTTTTGCTCCTGACGTTGCCGAAAGCGAAGACAGGTGCTTTTGAGGATGGAGTCCACAGGAAAGCAGAGAGGGCCAAATTGTCTGTGGCATTTGAAAGAGTTCCAGGAGGCAGTGAGAACCAGCATTACTTTTCCCCGCTGGCACCTTTGCTGTGGCAGCAAAAGCTGGACGTTTCTCTTTTTTGCTCCGGAGGCTGCCGAAAGCGAAAACAGGTGCTTTTGAAGATGGAGTCCACAGGAAAGCAGAGAGGGCCAAATTGTCTGGGGCATTTTAAGGGGTTCCAGGAGGCAGTGAGAACCAGCATTACTTTTCCCCGCTGGCACCTTTGCTGTGGCAGCAAAAGCTGGACGTTTGTCTTTTTTGCTCCTGAGGTTGCCGAAAGCAAAAAGAGGTGCTTTTGAGGATGGAGTCCACAGGAAAGCAGAGAGGGCCAAATTGTCTGGGGCATTTTAAGGGGTTCCAGGAGACAGTGAGAACCAGCATTACTTTTCCCCGCTGGCACCTTTGCTGTGGCAGCAAAAGCTGGACGTTTGTCTTTTTTGCTCCGGAGGCTGCCGAAAGCGAAAACAGGTGCTTTTGAGGATGGAGTCCGCAGGAAAGCAGAGAGGGCCAAATTGTCTGTGGCATTTGAAGAGGTTCCAGGAGGCAGTGAGAACCAGCATTACTTTTCCCCGCTGGCACCTTTGCTGTGGCAGCAAAACCTGGACGTTTGTCCTTTTACCACCGGAGGGCGCCGAAAGTGAAAAAAGGTGCTTTTGAGGATAGAGTCCGCAGGAAAGCAGAGAGGGCCAAATTGTCTGTGGCATTTGAAGGGGTTCCAGGAGACAGTGAGGACCAGCATCACTTTTACCCGCTGGCACCTTTGCTGTGGCAGCAAAAGCTGGACGTTTGTCTTTTTTGCTCCGGACGCTGCCGAAAGCGAAAACAGGTGCTTTTGAGGATGGAGTCCGCAGGAAAGCAGAGAGGGCCAAATTGTCTGTGGCATTTGAAGAGGTTCCAGGAGGCAGTGAGAACCAGCATCACTTTTCCCCGCTGGCACCTTTGCTGTGGCAGCAAAAGCTGGACGTTTGTCTTTTTTGCTCCTGACGTTGCCGAAAGCGAAAACAGGTGCTTTTGAGGATGGAGTCCGCAGGAAAGCAGAGAGGGCCAAATTGTCTGGGGCATTTGAAGGGGTTCCAGGAGGCAGTGAGGACGAGCATCACTTTTCCCCGCTGGCACCTTTGCTGTGGCAGCAAAAGCTGGACGTTTGTCTTTTTTGCTCCTGACGTTGCCGAAAGCGAAGACAGGTGCTTTTGAGGATGGAGTCCGCAGGAAAGCAGAGAGGGCCAAATTGTCTATGGCATTTGAAGGGGTTCCAGGAGGCAGTGAGAACCAGCATTACTTTTCCCCGCTGGCACCTTTGCTGTGGCAGCAAAAGCTGGACGTTTGTCTTTTTTGCTCCGGAGGCTGCCGAAAGCGAAAACAGGCGCTTTTGAGGATGGAGTCCACAGGAAAGCAGAGAGGGCCAAATTGTCTGTGGCATTTGAAAGAGTTCCAGGAGGCAGTGAAAACAAGCATTACTTTTCTCCGCTGGCACCTTTGCTGTGGCAGCAAAAGCTGGACGTTTGTCTTTTTTGCTCCGGAGGCTGCCGAAAGCGAAAACAGGTGCTTTTGAGGATGGAGTCCGCAGGAAAGCAGAGAGGGCCAAATTGTCTGGGGCATTTGAAGGGGTTCCAGGAGGCAGTTAGGACCAGCATCACTTTTACCCGCTGGCACCTTTGCTGTGGCAGCAAAAGCTGGACGTTTGTCTTTTTTGCTCCTGAGGTTGCCGAAAGCGAAAACAGGTGCTTTTGAGGATGGAGTCCACAGGAAAGCAGAGAGGGCCAAATTGTCTGTGGCATTTGAAGAGGTTCCAGGAGGCAGTGAGAACCAGCATTACTTTTCCCCGCTGGCACTTTTGCTGTGGCAGCAAAAGCTGGACGTTTGTCTTTTTTGCTCCGGAGGCTGCCGAAAGCGAAAACAGGTGCTTTTGAGGATGGAGTCCGCAGGAAAGCAGAGAGGGCCAAATTGTCTGTGGCATTTGAAGAGGTTCCAGGAGGCAGTGAGAACCAGCATTACTTTTCCCCGCTGGCACCTTTGCTGTGGCAGCAAAAGCTGGACGTTTGTCCTTTTACCACCGGAGGGCGCCGAAAGTGAAAAAAGGTGCTTTTGAGGATAGAGTCCGCAGGAAAGCAGAGAGGGCCAAATTGTCTGTGGCATTTGAAGGGGTTCCAAGAGGCAGTGAGGACCAGCATCACTTTTACCCGCTGGCACCTTTGCTGTGGCAGCAAAAGCTGGACGTTTGTCTTTTTTGCTCCTGACGTTGCCGAAAGCGAAAACAGGTGCTTTTGAGGATGGAGTCCGCAGGAAAGCAGAGAGGGCCAAATTGTCTGGGGCATTTGAAGAGGTTCAAGGAGGCAATGAGGACCAGCATCACTTTTCCCCGCTGGCACCTTTGCTGTGGCAGCAAAAGCTGGACGTTTGTCTTTTTACCACCGGAGGTTGCCGAAAGCGAAAACAGGCGCTTTTGAGGATGGAGTCCGCAGGAAAGCAGAGAGGACCAAATTGTCTGTGGCATTTGAAGAGGTTCCAGGAGGCAGTGAGAACCAGCATTACTTCTCCCCGCTGGCACCTTTGCTGTGGCAGCAAAAGCTGGACGTTTGTCTTTTTTGCTGCGGAGGTTGCCGAAAGCGAAGACAGGTGCTTTTGAGGATGGAGTCCGCAGGAAAGCAGAGAGGGCCAAATTGTCTATGGCATTTGAAGAGGTTCAAGGAGGCAATGAGGACCAGCATCACTTTTACCCGCTGGCACCTTTGCTGTGGCAGCAAAAGCTGGACGTTTGTCTTTTTTGCTGCGGAGGTTGCCGAAAGCGAAAAAAGGTGCTTTTGAGGATGGAGTCCGCAGGAAAGCAGAGAGAGCCAAATTGTCTGTGGCATTTGAAGAGGTTCCAAGAGACAGTGAGAACCAGCATTACTTTTCCCCGCTGGCACCTTTGCTGTGGCAGCAAAAGCTGGACGTTTGTCTTTTTACCACCGGAGGGCGCCGAAAGCGAAAACAGGTGCTTTTGAGGATGGAGTCCACAGGAAAGCAGAGAGGGCCAAATTGTCTGGGGCATTTGAAGGGGTTCCAGGAGGCAGTAAGAACCAGCATTACTTTTCCCCGCTGGCACCTTTGCTGTGGCAGCAAAAGCTGGACGTTTGTCTTTTTTGCTCCTGAGGTTGCCGAAAGCGAAAACAGGTGCTTTTGAGGATGGAGTCCACAGGAAAGCAGAGAGGGCCAAATTGTCTGTGGCATTTGAAGAGGTTCCAGGAGGCAGTGAGAACCAGCATTACTTTTCCCCGCTGGCACTTTTGCTGTGGCAGCAAAAGCTGGACGTTTGTCTTTCTTGCTCCGGAGGTTGCCGAAAGCGAAAACAGGTGCTTTTGAGGATGGAGTCCGCAGGAAAGCAGAGAGGGCCAAATTGTCAGGGGCATTTGAAGGGGTTCCAGGAGGCAGTGAGGACCAGCATCACTTTTACCCGCTGGCACCTTTGCTGTGGCAGCAAAAGCTGGACGTTTGTCTTTTTTGCTCCTGACGTTGCCGAAAGCGAAGACAGGTGCTTTTGAGGATGGAGTCCACAGGAAAGCAGAGAGGGCCAAATTGTCTGTGGCATTTGAAGAGGTTCCAGGAGACAGTGAGAACCAGCATTACTTTTCCCCGCTGGCACCTTTGCTGTGGCAGCAAAAGCTGGACGTTTGTCTTTTTTGCTCCGGAGGCTGCCAAAAGCGAAAACAGGTGCTTTTGAGGATGGAGTTCACAGGAAAGCAGAGAGGGCCAAATTGTCTGTGGCATTTGAAGAGGTTCCAGGAGACAGTGAGAACCAGCATTACTTTTCCCCGCTGGCACCTTTGCTGTGGCAGAAAAAGCTGGACGTTTGTCTTTTTTGCTCCGGAGGCTGCCGAAAGCGAAAAAAAATGCTTTTGAGGATGGAGTCCGCAGGAAAGCAGAGAGGGCCAAATTGTCTATGGCATTTGAAGAGGTTCAAGGAGGCAATGAGGACCAGCATCACTTTTCCCCGCTGGCACCTTTGCTGTGGCAGCAAAAGCTGGACGTTTGTCTTTTTACCACCGGAGGTTGCCGAAAGCGAAAACAGGCGCTTTTGAGGATGGAGTCCGCAGGAAAGCAGAGAGGGCCAAATTGTCTGGGGCATTTGAAGAGGTTCCAGGAGGCAGTGAGGACCAGCATCACTTTTACCCGCTGGCACCTTTGCTGTGGCAGCAAAAGCTGGACGTTTGTCTTTTTTGCTCCGGAGGCTGCCGAAAGCGAAAACAGGTGCTTTTGAGGATGGAGTCCGCAGGAAAGCAGAGAGGGCCAAATTGTCTGTGGCATTTGAAGAGGTTCCAGGAGACAGTGAGAACCAGCATTACTTTTCCCCGCTGGCACCTTTGCTGTGGCAGCAAAAGCTGGACGTTTGTCTTTTTTGCTCCGGAGGCTGCCGAAAGCGAAAACAGGTGCTTTTGAGGATGGAGTCCACAGGAAAGCAGAGAGGGCCAAATTGTCTGGGGCATTTGAAGGGGTTCCAGGAGGCAGTGAGAACCAGCATTACTTTTCCCCGCTGGCACTTTTGCTGTGGCAGCAAAAGCTGGACGTTTGTCTTTTTTGCTCCGGAGGCTGCCGAAAGCGAAAACAGGTGCTTTTGAGGATGGAGTCCGCAGGAAAGCAGAGAGGGCCAAATTGTCTGTGGCATTTGAAGAGGTTCAAGGAGGCAATGAGGACCAGCATCACTTTTACCCGCTGGCACCTTTGCTGTGGCAGCAAAAGCTGGACGTTTGTCTTTTTTGCTCCGGAGGCTGCCGAAAGCGAAAACAGGTGCTTTTGAGGATGGAGTCCACAGGAAAGCAGAGAGGGCCAAATTGTCTGGGGCATTTGAAGGGGTTCCAGGAGGCAGTGAGGACCAGCATCACTTTTACCCGCTGGCACCTTTGCTGTGGCAGCAAAAGCTGGACGTTTGTCTTTTTTGCTGCGGACGTTGCCGAAAGCGAAGACAGGTGCTTTTGAGGATGGAGTCCGCAGGAAAGCAGAGAGGGCCAAATTGTCAGGGGCATTTGAAGGGGTTCCAGGAGGCAGTGAGAACCAGCATTACTTTTCCCCGCTGGCACCTTTGCTGTGGCAGCAAAAGCTGGACGTTTGTCTTTTTACCACCGGAGGGCGCCGAAAGTGAAAAAAGGTGCTTTTGAGGATAGAGTCCGCAGTAAAGCAGAGAGGGCCAAGTTGTCTGTGGCATTTGAAAGAGTTCCAGGAGGCAGTGAGAACCAGCATTACTTTTCTCCGCTGGCACCTTTGCTGTGGCAGCAAAAGCTGGACGTTTGTCTTTTTTGCTCCGGAGGCTGCCGAAAGCGAAAACAGGTGCTTTTGAGGATGGAGTCCGCAGGAAAGCAGAGAGGGCCAAATTGTCTGTGGCATTTGAAGGGGTTCCAGGAGGCAGTGAGGACCAGCATCACTTTTACCCGCTGGCACCTTTGCTGTGGCAGCAAAAGCTGGACGTTTGTCTTTTTTGCTCCTGACGTTGCCGAAAGCGAAGACAGGTGCTTTTGAGGATGGAGTCCACAGGAAAGCAGAGAGGGCCAAATTGTCTGTGGCATTTGAAAGAGTTCCAGGAGGCAGTGAGAACAAGCATTACTTTTCCCCGCTGGCACCTTTGCTGTGGCAGCAAAAGCTGGACGTTTCTCTTTTTTGCTCCGGAGGCTGCCGAAAGCGAAAACAGGTGCTTTTGAAGATGGAGTCCACAGGAAAGCAGAGAGGGCCAAATTGTCTGGGGCATTTTAAGGGGTTTCAGGAGGCAGTGAGAACCAGCATTACTTTTCCCCGCTGGCACCTTTGCTGTGGCAGCAAAAGCTGGACGTTTGTCTTTTTTGCTCCTGAGGTTGCCGAAAGCAAAAACAGGTGCTTTTGAGGATGGAGTCCACAGGAAAGCAGAGAGGGCCAAATTGTCTGGGGCATTTTAAGGGGTTCCAGGAGACAGTGAGAACCAGCATTACTTTTCCCCGCTGGCACCTTTGCTGTGGCAGCAAAAGCTGGACGTTTGTCTTTTTTGCTCCAGAGGCTGCCGAAAGCGAAAACAGGTGCTTTTGAGGATGGAGTCCACAGGAAAGCAGAGAGGGCCAAATTGTCTGTGGCATTTGAAGAGGTTCCAGGAGGCAGTGAGAACCAGCATTACTTTTCCCCGCTGGCACCTTTGCTGTGGCAGCAAAACCTGGACGTTTGTCCTTTTACCACCGGAGGGCGCCGAAAGTGAAAAAAGGTGCTTTTGAGGATGGAGTCCGCAGGAAAGCAGAGAGGGCCAAATTGTCTGGGGCATTTGAAGGGGTTCCAGGAGGCAGTGAGGACCAGCATCACTTTTACCCGCTGGCACCTTTGCTGTGGCAGCAAAAGCTGGACGTTTGTCTTTTTTGCTCCTGAGGTTGCCGAAAGCGAAGACAGGTGCTTTTGAGGATGGAGTCCACAGGAAAGCAGAGAGGGCCAAATTGTCTGTGGCATTTGAAGAGGTTCCAGGAGGCAGTGAGAACCAGCATTACTTTTCTCCGCTGGCACCTTTGCTGTGGCAGCAAAAGCTGGACGTTTGTCTTTTTTGCTCCGGAGGCTGCCGAAAGCGAAAACAGGTGCTTTTGAGGATGGAGTCCGCAGGAAAGCAGAGAGGGCCAAATTGTCTGTGGCATTTGAAGAGGTTCCAGGAGGCAGTGAGAACCAGCATTACTTTTCCCCGCTGGCACCTTTGCTGTGGCAGCAAAACCTGGACGTTTGTCCTTTTACCACCGGAGGGCGCCTAAAGTGAAAAAAGGTGCTTTTGAGGATAGAGTCCGCAGGAAAGCAGAGAGGGCCAAATTGTCTGTGGCATTTGAAGGGGTTCCAGGAGGCAGTGAGGACCAGCATCACTTTTACCCGCTGGCACCTTTGCTGTGGCAGCAAAAGCTGGACGTTTGTCTTTTTTGCTCCGGAGGCTGCCGAAAGCGAAAACAGGTGCTTTTGAGGATGGAGTCCGCAGGAAAGCAGAGAGGGCCAAATTGTCTGTGGCATTTGAAGAGGTTCCAGGAGACAGTGAGAACCAGCATCACTTTTCCCCGCTGGCACCTTTGCTGTGGCAGCAAAAGCTGGACGTTTGTCTTTTTTGCTCCGGAGGCTGCCGAAAGCGAAAACAGGTGCTTTTGAGGATGGAGTCCGCAGGAAAGCAGAGAGGGCCAAATTGTCTATGGCATTTGAAGAGGTTCAAGGAGGCAATGAGGACCAGCATCACTTTTCCCCGCTGGCACCTTTGCTGTGGCAGCAAAAGCTGGACGTTTGTCTTTTTACCACTGGAGGTTGCCGAAAGCGAAAACAGGCGCTTTTGAGGATGGAGTCCGCAGGAAAGCAGAGAGGACCAAATTGTCTGTGGCATTTGAAGAGGTTCCAGGAGGCAGTGAGAACCAGCATTACTTCTCCCCGCTGGCACCTTTGCTGTGGCAGCAAAAGCTGGACGTTTGTCTTTTTTGCTGCGGAGGTTGCCGAAAGCGAAAAAAGGTGCTTTTGAGGATGGAGTCCGCAGGAAAGCAGAGAGGGCCAAATTGTCTGTGGCATTTGAAGAGGTTCCAGGAGACAGTGAGAACCAGCATTACTTTTCCCCGCTGGCACCTTTGCTGTGGCAGCAAAAGCTGGACGTTTGTCTTTTTACCACCGGAGGGCGCCGAAAGCGAAAACAGGTGCTTTTGAGGATGGAGTCCACAGGAAAGCAGAGAGGGCCAAATTGTCTGGGGCATTTGAAGGGGTTCCAGGAGGCAGTGAGAACCAGCATTACTTTTCCCCGCTGGCACCTTTGCTGTGGCAGCAAAAGCTGGACGTTTGTCTTTTTTGCTCCTGAGGTTGCCGAAAGCGAAAACAGGTGCTTTTGAGGATGGAGTCCACAGGAAAGCAGAGAGGGCCAAATTGTCTGTGGCATTTGAAGAGGTTCCAGGAGGCAGTGAGAACGAGCATTACTTTTCCCGCTGGCACTTTTGCTGTGGCAGCAAAAGCTGGACGTTTGTCTTTTTTGCTCCGGAGGCTGCCGAAAGCGAAAACAGGTGCTTTTGAGGATGGAGTCCGCAGGAAAGCAGAGAGGGCCAAATTGTCAGGGGCATTTGAAGGGGTTCCAGGAGGCAGTGAGGACCAGCATCACTTTTACCCGCTGGCACCTTTGCTGTGGCAGCAAAAGCTGGACGTTTGTCTTTTTTGCTCCTGAGGTTGCCGAAAGCGAAGACAGGTGCTTTTGAGGATGGAGTCCGCAGGAAAGCAGAGAGGGCCAAATTGTCTGGGGCATTTGAAGGGGTTCCAGGAGGCAGTGAGAACCAGCATTACTTTTCCCCGCTGGCACCTTTGCTGTGGCAGCAAAAGCTGGACGTTTGTCCTTTTACCACCGGAGGGCGCCGAAAGTGAAAACAGGTGCTTTTGAGGATGGAGTCCACAGGAAAGCAGAGAGGGCCAAATTGTCTGGGGCATTTGAAAGAGTTCCAGGAGGCAGTGAGAACAAGCATTACTTTTCTCCGCTGGCACCTTTGCTGTGGCAGCAAAAGCTGGACGTTTGTCTTTTTTGCTCCGGAGGCTGCCGAAAGCGAAAAAAAATGCTTTTGAGGATGGAGTCCGCAGGAAAGCAGAGAGGGCCAAATTGTCTATGGCATTTGAAGAGGTTCAAGGAGGCAATGAGGACCAGCATCACTTTTCCCCGCTGGCACCTTTGCTGTGGCAGCAAAAGCTGGACGTTTGTCTTTTTACCACCGGAGGGCGCCGAAAGTGAAAAAAGGTGCTTTTGAGGATGGAGTCCACAGGAAAGCAGAGAGGGCCAAATTGTCTGGGGCATTTGAAGGGGTTCCAGGAGGCAGTGAGAACCAGCATTACTTTTCCCCGCTGGCACTTTTGCTGTGGCAGCAAAAGCTGGACGTTTGTCTTTTTTGCTCCGGAGGCTGCCGAAAGCGAAAACAGGTGCTTTTGAGGATGGAGTCCACAGGAAAGCAGAGAGGGCCAAATTGTCTGTGGCATTTGAAGGGGTTCCAGGAGGCAGTGAGGACCAGCATCACTTTTACCCGCTGGCACCTTTGCTGTGGCAGGAAAAGCTGGACGTTTGTCTTTTTTGCTCCTGAGGTTGCCGAAAGCAAAAACAGGTGCTTTTGAGGATGGAGTCCACAGGAAAGCAGAGAGGGCCAAATTGTCTGGGGCATTTTAAGGGGTTCCAGGAGACAGTGAGAATTAGCATTACTTTTCCCCGCTGGCACCTTTGCTGTGGCAGCAAAAGCTGGACGTTTGTCTTTTTTGCTCCAGAGGCTGCCGAAAGCGAAAACAGGTGCTTTTGAGGATGGAGTCCACAGGAAAGCAGAGAGGGCCAAATTGTCTGTGGCATTTGAAGAGGTTCCAGGAGGCAGTGAGAACCAGCATTACTTTTCCCCGCTGGCACCTTTGCTGTGGCAGCAAAACCTGGACGTTTGTCCTTTTACCACCGGAGGGCGCCGAAAGTGAAAAAAGGTGCTTTTGATGATGGAGTCCGCAGGAAAGCAGAGAGGGCCAAATTGTCTGGGGCATTTGAAGGGGTTCCAGGAGGCAGTGAGGACCAGCATCACTTTTACCCGCTGGCACCTTTGCTGTGGCAGCAAAAGCTGGACGTTTGTCTTTTTTGCTCCTGAGGTTGCCGAAAGCGAAGACAGGTGCTTTTTAGGATGGAGTCCACAGGAAAGCAGAGAGGGCCAAATTGTCTGTGGCATTTGAAGAGGTTCCAGGAGGCAGTGAGAACCAGCATTACTTTTCCCCGCTGGCACTTTTGCTGTGGCAGCAAAAGCTGGACGTTTGTCTTTTTTGCTCCGGAGGCTGCCGAAAGCGAAAACAGGTGCTTTTGAGGATGGAGTCCGCAGGAAAGCAGAGAGGGCCAAATTGTCTGTGGCATTTGAAGAGGTTCCAGGAGGCAGTGAGAACCAGCATTACTTTTCCCCGCTGGCACCTTTGCTGTGGCAGCAAAACCTGGACGTTTGTCCTTTTACCACCGGAGGGCGCCGAAAGTGAAAAAAGGTGCTTTTGAGGATAGAGTCCGCAGGAAAGCAGAGAGGGCCAAATTGTCTGTGGCATTTGAAGGGGTTCCAGGAGGCAGTGAGGACCAGCATCACTTTTCCCCGCTGGCACCTTTGCTGTGGCAGCAAAAGCTGGACGTTTGTCTTTTTTGCTCCGGAGGCTGCCGAAAGCGAAAACAGGTGCTTTTGAGGATGGAGTCCGCAGGAAAGCAGAGAGGGCCAAATTGTCTGGGGCATTTGAAGAGGTTCCAGGAGACAGTGAGAACCAGCATCACTTTTCCCCGCTGGCACCTTTGCTGTGGCAGCAAAAGCTGGACGTTTGTCTTTTTTGCTCCGGAGGCTGCCGAAAGCGAAAACAGGTGCTTTTGAGGATGGAGTCCGCAGGAAAGCAGAGAGGGCCAAATTGTCTATGGCATTTGAAGAGGTTCAAGGAGGCAATGAGGACCAGCATCACTTTTCCCCGCTGGCACCTTTGCTGTGGCAGCAAAAGCTGGACGTTTGTCTTTTTACCACCGGAGGTTGCCGAAAGCGAAAACAGGCGCTTTTGAGGATGGAGTCCGCAGGAAAGCAGAGAGGACCAAATTGTCTGTGGCATTTGAAGAGGTTCCAGGAGGCAGTGAGAACCAGCATTACTTCTCCCCGCTGGCACCTTTGCTGTGGCAGCAAAAGCTGGACGTTTGTCTTTTTTGCTGCGGAGGTTGCCGAAAGCGAAAAAAGGTGCTTTTGAGGATGGAGTCCGCAGGAAAGCAGAGAGGGCCAAATTGTCTGTGGCATTTGAAGAGGTTCCAGGAGACAGTGAGAACCAGCATTACTTTTCCCCGCTGGCACCTTTGCTGTGGCAGCAAAAGCTGGACGTTTGTCTTTTTACCACCGGAGGGCGCCGAAAGCGAAAACAGGTGCTTTTGAGGATGGAGTCCACAGGAAAGCAGAGAGGGCCAAATTGTCTGTGGCATTTGAAAGAGTTCCAGGAGGCAGTGAGGACCAGCATCACTTTTCCCTGCTGGCACCTTTGCTGTGGCAGCAAAAGCTGGACGTTTGTCTTTTTTGCTCCGGAGGCTGCCGAAAGCGAAAACAGGTGCTTTTGAGGATGGAGTCCACAGGAAAGCAGAGAGGGCCAAATTGTCTGGGGCATTTGAAGAGGTTCCAGGAGGCAGTGAGAACCAGCATCACTTTTACCCGCTGGCACCTTTGCTGTGGCAGCAAAAGCTGGACGTTTGTCTTTTTTGCTGCGGAGGCTGCCGAAAGCGAAAACAGGTGCTTTTGAGGATGGAGTCCGCAGGAAAGCAGAGAGGGCCAAATTGTCTGGGGCATTTGAAGAGGTTCAAGGAGGCAATGAGGACCAGCATCACTTTTCCCCGCTGGCACCTTTGCTGTGGCAGCAAAAGCTGGACGTTTGTCTTTTTACCACCGGAGGTTGCCGAAAGTGAAAACAGGCGCTTTTGAGGATGGAGTCCGCAGGAAAGCAGAGAGGGCCAAATTGTCTGTGGCATTTGAAGAGGTTCCAGGAGACAGTGAGAACCAGCGTTACTTTTCCCCGCTGGCACCTTTGCTGTGGCAGCAAAAGCTGGACGTTTGTCTTTTTTGCTCCGGAGGCTGCCGAAAGCGAAAACAGGTGCTTTTGAGGATGGAGTCCACAGGAAAGCAGAGAGGGCCAAATTGTCTGGGGCATTTTAAGGGGTTCCAGGAGGCAGTGAGAACCAGCATTACTTTTCCCCGCTGGCACCTTTGCTGTGGCAGCAAAAGCTGGACGTTTGTCTTTTTTGCTCCTGAGGTTGCCGAAAGCGAAAACAGGTGCTTTTGAGGATGGAGTCCACAGGAAAGCAGAGAGGGCCAAATTGTCTGGGGCATTTGAAGGGGTTCCAGGAGGCAGTGAGAACCAGCATTACTTTTCCCCGCTGGCACTTTTGCTGTGGCAGCAAAAGCTGGACGTTTGTCTTTTTTGCTCCGGAGGCTGCCGAAAGCGAAAAAAGGTGCTTTTGAGGATAGAGTCCGCAGGAAAGCAGAGAGGGCCAAATTGTCTGGGGCATTTGAAGAGGTTCCAGGAGGCAGTGAGGACCAGCATTACTTTTCCCCGCTGGCACCTTTGCTGTGGCAGCAAAAGCTGGATGTTTGTCTTTTTTGCTGCGGAGGCTGCCGAAAGCGAAAACAGGTGCTTTTGAGGATGGAGTCCGCAGGAAAGCAGAGAGGGCCAAATTGTCTGTGGCATTTGAAGGGGTTCCAGGAGGCAGCGAGGACCAGCATCACTTTTACCCGCTGGCACCTTTGCTGTGGCAGCAAAAGCTGGACGTTTGTCTTTTTTGCTCCTGACGTTGCTGAAAGCGAAGACAGGTGCTTTTGAGGATGGAGTCCGCAGGAAAGCAGAGAGGGCCAAATTGTCGGGGCATTTGAAGGGGTTCCAGGAGGCAGTGAGAACCAGCATTACTTTTCCCCGCTGGCACCTTTGCTGTGGCAGCAAAAGCTGGACGTTTGTCCTTTTACCACCGGAGGGCGCCGAAAGTGAAAACAGGTGCTTTTGAGGATGGAGTCCACAGGAAAGCAGAGAGGGCCAAATTGTCTGGGGCATTTGAAAGAGTTCCAGGAGGCAGTGAGAACAAGCATTACTTTTCTCCGCTGGCACCTTTGCTGTGGCAGCAAAAGCTGGACGTTTGTCTTTTTTGCTCCGGAGGCTGCCGAAAGCGAAAAAAAATGCTTTTGAGGATGGAGTCCGCAGGAAAGCAGAGAGGGCCAAATTGTCTATGGCATTTGAAGAGGTTCAAGGAGGCAATGAGGACCAGCATCACTTTTCCCCGCTGGCACCTTTGCTGTGGCAGCAAAAGCTGGACGTTTGTCTTTTTACCACCGGAGGGCGCCGAAAGTGAAAAAAGGTGCTTTTGAGGATGGAGTCCACAGGAAAGCAGAGAGGGCCAAATTGTCTGGGGCATTTGAAGGGGTTCCAGGAGGCAGTGAGAACCAGCATTACTTTTCCCCGCTGGCACTTTTGCTGTGGCAGCAAAAGCTGGACGTTTGTCTTTTTTGCTCCGGAGGCTGCCGAAAGCGAAAACAGGTGCTTTTGAGGATGGAGTCCACAGGAAAGCAGAGAGGGCCAAATTGTCTGTGGCATTTGAAGGGGTTCCAGGAGGCAGTGAGGACCAGCATCACTTTTACCCGCTGGCACCTTTGCTGTGGCAGGAAAAGCTGGACGTTTGTCTTTTTTGCTCCTGAGGTTGCCGAAAGCAAAAACAGGTGCTTTTGAGGATGGAGTCCACAGGAAAGCAGAGAGGGCCAAATTGTCTGTGGCATTTGAAGAGGTTCCAGGAGACAGTGAGAATTAGCATTACTTTTCCCCGCTGGCACCTTTGCTGTGGCAGCAAAAGCTGGACGTTTGTCTTTTTTGCTCCAGAGGCTGCCGAAAGCGAAAACAGGTGCTTTTGAGGATGGAGTCCACAGGAAAGCAGAGAGGGCCAAATTGTCTGTGGCATTTGAAGAGGTTCCAGGAGGCAGTGAGAACCAGCATTACTTTTCCCCGCTGGCACCTTTGCTGTGGCAGCAAAACCTGGACGTTTGTCCTTTTACCACCGGAGGGCGCCGAAAGTGAAAAAAGGTGCTTTTGATGATGGAGTCCGCAGGAAAGCAGAGAGGGCCAAATTGTCTGGGGCATTTGAAGGGGTTCCAGGAGGCAGTGAGGACCAGCATCACTTTTACCCGCTGGCACCTTTGCTGTGGCAGCAAAAGCTGGACGTTTGTCTTTTTTGCTCCTGAGGTTGCCGAAAGCGAAGACAGGTGCTTTTTAGGATGGAGTCCACAGGAAAGCAGAGAGGGCCAAATTGTCTGTGGCATTTGAAGAGGTTCCAGGAGGCAGTGAGAACCAGCATTACTTTTCCCCGCTGGCACTTTTGCTGTGGCAGCAAAAGCTGGACGTTTGTCTTTTTTGCTCCGGAGGCTGCCGAAAGCGAAAACAGGTGCTTTTGAGGATGGAGTCCGCAGGAAAGCAGAGAGGGCCAAATTGTCTGTGGCATTTGAAGAGGTTCCAGGAGGCAGTGAGAACCAGCATTACTTTTCCCCGCTGGCACCTTTGCTGTGGCAGCAAAACCTGGACGTTTGTCCTTTTACCACCGGAGGGCGCCGAAAGTGAAAAAAGGTGCTTTTGAGGATAGAGTCCGCAGGAAAGCAGAGAGGGCCAAATTGTCTGTGGCATTTGAAGGGGTTCCAGGAGGCAGTGAGGACCAGCATCACTTTTCCCCGCTGGCACCTTTGCTGTGGCAGCAAAAGCTGGACGTTTGTCTTTTTTGCTCCGGAGGCTGCCGAAAGCGAAAACAGGTGCTTTTGAGGATGGAGTCCGCAGGAAAGCAGAGAGGGCCAAATTGTCTGGGGCATTTGAAGAGGTTCCAGGAGACAGTGAGAACCAGCATCACTTTTCCCCGCTGGCACCTTTGCTGTGGCAGCAAAAGCTGGACGTTTGTCTTTTTTGCTCCGGAGGCTGCCGAAAGCGAAAACAGGTGCTTTTGAGGATGGAGTCCGCAGGAAAGCAGAGAGGGCCAAATTGTCTATGGCATTTGAAGAGGTTCAAGGAGGCAATGAGGACCAGCATCACTTTTCCCCGCTGGCACCTTTGCTGTGGCAGCAAAAGCTGGACGTTTGTCTTTTTACCACCGGAGGTTGCCGAAAGCGAAAACAGGCGCTTTTGAGGATGGAGTCCGCAGGAAAGCAGAGAGGACCAAATTGTCTGTGGCATTTGAAGAGGTTCCAGGAGGCAGTGAGAACCAGCATTACTTCTCCCCGCTGGCACCTTTGCTGTGGCAGCAAAAGCTGGACGTTTGTCTTTTTACCACCGGAGGGCGCCGAAAGCGAAAACAGGTGCTTTTGAGGATGGAGTCCACAGGAAAGCAGAGAGGGCCAAATTGTCTGTGGCATTTGAAAGAGTTCCAGGAGGCAGTGAGGACCAGCATCACTTTTCCCTGCTGGCACCTTTGCTGTGGCAGCAAAAGCTGGACGTTTGTCTTTTTTGCTCCGGAGGCTGCCGAAAGCGAAAACAGGTGCTTTTGAGGATGGAGTCCACAGGAAAGCAGAGAGGGCCAAATTGTCTGGGGCATTTGAAGAGGTTCCAGGAGGCAGTGAGAACCAGCATCACTTTTACCCGCTGGCACCTTTGCTGTGGCAGCAAAAGCTGGACGTTTGTCTTTTTTGCTGCGGAGGCTGCCGAAAGCGAAAACAGGTGCTTTTGAGGATGGAGTCCGCAGGAAAGCAGAGAGGGCCAAATTGTCTGGGGCATTTGAAGAGGTTCAAGGAGGCAATGAGGACCAGCATCACTTTTCCCCGCTGGCACCTTTGCTGTGGCAGCAAAAGCTGGACGTTTGTCTTTTTACCACCGGAGGTTGCCGAAAGTGAAAACAGGCGCTTTTGAGGATGGAGTCCGCAGGAAAGCAGAGAGGGCCAAATTGTCTGTGGCATTTGAAGAGGTTCCAGGAGACAGTGAGAACCAGCGTTACTTTTCCCCGCTGGCACCTTTGCTGTGGCAGCAAAAGCTGGACGTTTGTCTTTTTTGCTCCGGAGGCTGCCGAAAGCGAAAACAGGTGCTTTTGAGGATGGAGTCCACAGGAAAGCAGAGAGGGCCAAATTGTCTGGGGCATTTTAAGGGGTTCCAGGAGGCAGTGAGAACCAGCATTACTTTTCCCCGCTGGCACCTTTGCTGTGGCAGCAAAAGCTGGACGTTTGTCTTTTTTGCTCCTGAGGTTGCCGAAAGCGAAAACAGGTGCTTTTGAGGATGGAGTCCACAGGAAAGCAGAGAGGGCCAAATTGTCTGGGGCATTTGAAGGGGTTCCAGGAGGCAGTGAGAACCAGCATTACTTTTCCCCGCTGGCACTTTTGCTGTGGCAGCAAAAGCTGGACGTTTGTCTTTTTTGCTCCGGAGGCTGCCGAAAGCGAAAAAAGGTGCTTTTGAGGATAGAGTCCGCAGGAAAGCAGAGAGGGCCAAATTGTCTGGGGCATTTGAAGAGGTTCCAGGAGGCAGTGAGGACCAGCATTACTTTTCCCCGCTGGCACCTTTGCTGTGGCAGCAAAAGCTGGATGTTTGTCTTTTTTGCTGCGGAGGCTGCCGAAAGCGAAAACAGGTGCTTTTGAGGATGGAGTCCGCAGGAAAGCAGAGAGGGCCAAATTGTCTGTGGCATTTGAAGGGGTTCCAGGAGGCAGCGAGGACCAGCATCACTTTTACCCGCTGGCACCTTTGCTGTGGCAGCAAAAGCTGGACGTTTGTCTTTTTTGCTCCTGACGTTGCTGAAAGCGAAGACAGGTGCTTTTGAGGATGGAGTCCGCAGGAAAGCAGAGAGGGCCAAATTGTCGGGGCATTTGAAGGGGTTCCAGGAGGCAGTGAGAACCAGCATTACTTTTCCCCGCTGGCACCTTTGCTGTGGCAGCAAAAGCTGGACGTTTGTCTTTTTACCACCGGAGGGCGCCGAAAGTGAAAAAAGGTGCTTTTGAGGATAGAGTCCGCAGTAAAGCAGAGAGGGCCAAATTGTCTGTGGCATTTGAAAGAGTTCCAGGAGGCAGTGAGAACCAGCATTACTTTTCTCCGCTGGCACCTTTGCTGTGGCAGCAAAAGCTGGACGTTTGTCTTTTTTGCTCCTGACGTTGCCGAAAGCGAAGACAGGTGCTTTTGAGGATGGAGTCCACAGGAAAGCAGAGAGGGCCAAATTGTCTGTGGCATTTGAAGAGGTTCCAGGAGGCAGTGAGGACCAGCATTACTTTTCCCCGCTGGCACCTTTGCTGTGGCAGCAAAACCTGGACGTTTGTCTTTTTTGCTCCGGAGGCTGCCGAAAGCGAAGACAGGTGCTTTTGAGGATGGAGTCCGCAGGAAAGCAGAGAGGGCCAAATTGTCTGGGGCATTTGAAGGGGTTCCAGGAGGCAGCGAGGACCAGCATCACTTTTCCCCGCTGGCACCTTTGCTGTGGCAGCAAAAGCTGGACGTTTGTCTTTTTTGCTCCTGACGTTGCTGAAAGCGAAGACAGGTGCTTTTGAGGATGGAGTCCGCAGGAAAGCAGAGAGGGCCAAATTGTCACGGGCATTTGAAGGGGTTCCAGGAGGCAGTGAGTACCAGCATTACTTTTCCCCGCTGGCACCTTTGCTGTGGCAGCAAAAGCTGGACGTTTGTCTTTTTACCACCGGAGGGCGCCGAAAGTGAAAAAATGTGCTTTTGAGGATAGAGTCCGCAGTAAAGCCGAGAGAGCCAAGTTGTCTGTGGCATTTGACAGAGTACCAGGAGGCTGTGAGAACCAGCATTACTTTTCTCCGCTGGCACCTTTGCTGTGGCAGCAAAAGCTGGACGTTTGTCTTTTTTTCTCCTGACGTTGCTGAAAGCGAAGACAGGTGCTTTTGAGGATGGAGTCCGCAGGAGAGCAGAGAGGGCCAAATTGTCTGGGGCATTTGAAGAGGTTCCAGGAGA
The DNA here is from genome assembly GCF_965231255.1 of Vanellus vanellus. Lineage (NCBI taxonomy): Eukaryota > Metazoa > Chordata > Aves > Charadriiformes > Charadriidae > Vanellus > Vanellus vanellus. The sequence goes on from NW_028126746.1 coordinate 26,444, forward strand.
CAGTGAGAACCAGCATCACTTTTACCCGCTGGCACCTTTGCTGTGGCAGCAAAAGCTGGACGTTTGTCTTTTTTGCTCCTGACGTTGCCGAAAGCGAGGACAGGTGCTTTTGAGGATGGAGTCCGCAGGAAAGCAGAGAGGGCCAAATTGTCTGGGGCATTTGAAGGGGTTCCAGGAGGCAGTGAGAACCAGCATTACTTTTCTCCGCTGGCACCTTTGCTGTGGCAGCAAAAGCTGGACGTTTGTCATTTTTGCTCCGGAGGCTGCCGAAAGCGAAAACAGGTGCTTTTGAGGATGGAGTCCACAGGAAAGCAGAGAGGGCCAAATTGTCTGGGGCATTTGAAGGGGTTCCAGGAGGCAGTGAGGACCAGCATCACTTTTACCCGCTGGCACCTTTGCTGTGGCAGCAAAAGCTGGACGTTTGTCTTTTTTGCTCCGGAGGCTGCCGAAAGCGAAAACAGGTGCTTTTGAGGATGGAGTCCGCAGGAAAGCAGAGAGGGCCAAATTGTCTGTGGCATTTGAAGGGGTTCCAGGAGGCAGCGAGGACCAGCATCACTTTTACCCGCTGGCACCTTTGCTGTGGCAGCAAAAGCTGGACGTTTGTCTTTTTTGCTCCTGACGTTGCTGAAAGCGAAGACAGGTGCTTTTGAGGATGGAGTCCGCAGGAAAGCAGAGAGGGCCAAATTGTCAGGGGCATTTGAAGGGGTTCCAGGAGGCAGTGAGAACCAGCATTACTTTTCTCCGCTGGCACCTTTGCTGTGGCAGCAAAAGCTGGACGTTTGTCTTTTTTGCTCCGGAGGCTGCCGAAAGCGAAGACAGGTGCTTTTGAGGATGGAGTCCGCAGGAAAGCAGAGAGGGCCAAATAGTCTGGGGCATTTGAAGGGGTTCCAGGAGGCAGTGAGAACCAGCATCACTTTTACCCGCTGGCACCTTTGCTGTGGCAGCAAAAGCTGGACGTTTGTCTTTTTTGCTCCTGACGTTGCCGAAAGCGAAAACAGGTGCTTTTGAGGATGGAGTCCGCAGGAAAGCAGAGAGGGCCAAATTGTCTGGGGCATTTGAAGAGGTTCCAGGAGGCAGTGAGAACCAGCATCACTTTTCCCCGCTGGCACCTTTGCTGTGGCAGCAAAAGCTGGACGTTTGTCTTTTTTGCTCCTGAGGTTGCCGAAAGCGAAAAAAAATGCTTTTGAGGATGGAGTCCGCAGGAAAGCAGAGAGGGCCAAATTGTCTATGGCATTTGAAAGAGTTCCAGGAGGCAGTGAGAACCAGCATTACTTTTCTCCGCTGGCACCTTTGCTGTGGCAGCAAAAGCTGGACGTTTGTCTTTTTTGCTCCGGAGGCTGCCGAAAGCGAAAACAGGTGCTTTTGAGGATGGAGTCCACAGGAAAGCAGAGAGGGCCAAATTGTCTGGGGCATTTGAAGGGGTTCCAGGAGGCAGTGAGAACCAGCATTACTTTTCTCCGCTGGCACCTTTGCTGTGGCAGCAAAAGCTGGACGTTTGTCTTTTTTCCTACGGAAAGCGCCGAAAGTGAAAACAGGTGCTTTTGAGGATGGAGTCCACAGGAAAGCAGAGAGGGCCAAATTGTCTGGGGCATTTGAAGGGGTTCCAGGAGGCAGTGAGGACCAGCATCACTTTTACCCGCTGGCACCTTTGCTGTGGCAGCAAAAGCTGGACGTTTGTCTTTTTTGCTCCTGACGTTGCCGAAAGCGAAAACAGGTGCTTTTGAGGATGGAGTCCGCAGGAAAGCAGAGAGGGCCAAATTGTCTATGGCATTTGAAGAGGTTCCAGGAGGCAGTGAGATCCAGCATCACTTTTCCCCGCTGGCACCTTTGCTGTGGCAGCAAAAGCTGGACGTTTGTCTTTTTTGCTGCAGAGGTTGCCGAAAGCGAAAACAGGTGCTTTTGAGGATGGAGTCCGCAGGAAAGCAGAGAGGGCCAAATTGTCTATGGCATTTGAAGAGGTTCAAGGAGGCAATGAGGACCAGCATCACTTTTCCCCGCTGGCACCTTTGCTGTGGCAGCAAAAGCTGGACGTTTGTCTTTTTTGCTCCGGAGGCTGCCGAAAGCGAAAACAGGTGCTTTTGAGGATGGAGTCCGCAGGAAAGCAGAGAGGGCCAAATTGTCTGGGGCATTTGAAGGGGTTCTAGGAGGCAGTAATGACCAGCATCACTTTTCCCCGCTGGCACCTTTGCTGTGGCAGGAAAAGCTGGACGTTTGTCTTTTTTGCTCCGGAGGCTGCCGAAAGCGAAAACAGGTGCTTTTGAGGATGGAGTCCACAGGAAAGCAGAGAGGGCCATATTGTCTGTGGCATTTGAAAGAGTTCCAGGAGGCAGAGAGAACAAGCATTACTTTTCTCCGCTGGCACCTTTGCTGTGGCAGCAAAAGCTGGACGTTTGTCTTTTTTGCTCCGGTGGCTGCCGAAAGCGAAAACAGGTGCTTTTGAGGATGGAGTCCACAGGAAAGCAGAGAGGGCCAAATTGTCTGGGGCATTTGAAGGGGTTCCAGGAGGCAGTGAGGACCAGCATCACTTTTACCCGCTGGCACCTTTGCTGTGGCAGCAAAAGCTGGACGTTTGTCTTTTTTGCTCCTGACGTTGCCGAAAGAGAAAACAGGTGCTTTTGAGGATGGAGTCAGCAGGAAAGCAGAGAGCGCCAAATTGTCTGTGGCATTTGAAGAGCTTCCAGGAGGCAGTGAGAACCAGCATTACTTCTCCCCGCTGGCACCTTTGCTGTGGCAGCAAAAGCTGGACGTTTGTCTTTTTTGCTGCGGAGGTTGCCGAAAGCGAAAACAGGTGCTTTTGAGGATGGAGTCCGCAGGAAAGCAGAGAGGGCCAAATTGTCTATGGCATTTTAAGGGGTTCCAGGAGGAAATGAGGACCAGCATCACTTTTCCCCGCTGGCACCTTTGCTGTGGCAGCAAAAGCTGGACGTTTGTCTTTTTACCACCGGAGGTTGCCGAAAGCGAAAACAGGTGCTTTTGAGGATGGAGTCCGCAGGAAAGCAGAGAGGGCCAAATTGTCTGTGGCATTTGAAGGGGTTCCAGGAGGCAGTGAGAACCAACATCACTTTTCCCCGCTGGCACCTTTGCAGTGGCAGCAAAAGCTGGACGTTTGTCTTTTTTGCTCCGGAGGCTGCCGAAAGCGAAAACAGGTGCTTTTGAGGATGGAGTCCGCAGGAAAGCAGAGAGGGCCAAATTGTCTATGGCATTTTAAGGGGTTCCAGGAGGAAATGAGGACCAGCATCACTTTTCCCCGCTGGCACCTTTGCTGTGGCAGCAAAAGCTGGACGTTTGTCTTTTTACCACCGGAGGTTGCCGAAAGCGAAAACAGGTGCTTTTGAGGATGGAGTCCGCAGGAAAGCAGAGAGGGCCAAATTGTCTGTGGCATTTGAAGGGGTTCCAGGAGGCAGTGAGAACCAACATCACTTTTCCCCGCTGGCACCTTTGCAGTGGCAGCAAAAGCTGGACGTTTGTCTTTTTTGCTCCGGAGGCTGCCGAAAGCGAAAACAGGCGCTTTTGAGGATGGAGTCCGCAGGAAAGCAGAGAGGGCCAAATTGTCTGGGGCATTTGAAGGGGTTCCAGGAGGCAGTGAGAACCAGCATTACTTTTCTCCGCTGGCACCTTTGCTGTGGCAGGAAAAGCTGGACGTTTGTCTTTTTTGCTCCTGACGTTGCCGAAAGCGAAAACAGGTGCTTTTGAGGATGGAGTCCGCAGGAAAGCAGAGAGGGCCAAATTGTCTATGGCATTTTAAGGGGTTCAAGGAGGCAATGAGGACCAGCATCACTTTTCCCCGCTGGCACTTTTGCTGTGGCAGCAAAAGCTGGACGTTTGTCTTTTTACCACCGGAGGTTGCCGAAAGCGAAAACAGGCGCTTTTGAGGATGGAGTCCGCAGGAAAGCAGAGAGGGCCAAATTGTCTGGGGCATTTGAAGGGGTTCCAGGAGGCAGTGAGGACCAGCATCACTTTTACCCGCTGGCACCTTTGCTGTGGCAGCAAAAGCTGGACGTTTGTCTTTTTTGCTCCTGACGTTGCCGAAAGCGAGGACAGGTGCTTTTGAGGATGGAGTCCGCAGGAAAGCAGAGAGGGCCAAATTGTCAGGGGCATTTGAAGGGGTTCCAGGAGGCAGTGAGAACCAGCATTACTTTTCTCTGCTGGCACCTTTGCTGTGGCAGCAAAAGCTGGACATTTGTCTTTTTTGCTCCGGAAACTGCCGAAAGCGAAAACAGGTGCTTTTGAGGATGGAGTCCGCAGGAAAGCAGAGAGGGCCAAATTGTCTGGGGCATTTGAAGGGGTTCCAGGAGGCAGTGAGGACCAGCATCACTTTTACCCGCTGGCACCTTTGCTGTGGCAGCAAAAGCTGGACGTTTGTCTTTTTTGCTCCGGAGGCTGCCGAAAGCGAAAACAGGTGCTTTTGAGGATGGAGTCCGCAGGAAAGCAGAGAGGGCCAAATTGTCTGTGGCATTTGAAGAGGTTCAAGGAGGCAATGAGGACCAGCATCACTTTTCCCCGCTGGCACCTTTGCTGTGGCAGCAAAAGCTGGACGTTTGTCTTTTTACCACCGGAGGTTGCCGAAAGCGAAAACAGGCGCTTTTGAGGATGGAGTCCGCAGGAAAGCAGAGAGGACCAAATTGTCTGTGGCATTTGAAGGGGTTCTAGGAGGCAGTGAGGACCAGCATCACTTTTCCCCGCTGGCACCTTTGCTGTGGCAGGAAAAGCTGGACGTTTGTCTTTTTTGCTCCTGAGGTTGCCGAAAGCGAAAAAAGGTGCTTTTGAGGATAGAGTCCGCAGGAAAGCAGAGAGGGCCAAATTGTCTGTGGCATTTGAAGAGGTTCCAGGAGGCAGTGAGAACCAGCATCACTTTTCCCCGCTGGCACCTTTGCTGTGGCAGCAAAAGCTGGACGTTTGTCTTTTTTGCTCCTGACGTTGCCGAAAGCGAAAACGGGTGCTTTTGAGGATGGAGTCCGCAGGAAAGCAGAAAGGGCCAAATTGTCTGTGGCATTTGAATAGGTTCCAGGAGACAGTGAGAACCAGCATTAGTTTTCCCCGCTGGCACCTTTGCTGTGGCAGCAAACGCTGGACGTTTGTCTTTTTTGCTCCTGACGTTGCCGAAAGCGAAAACAGGTGCTTTTGAGGATGGAGTCCGCAGGAAAGCAGAGAGGGCCAAATTGTCTGGGGCATTTGAAGAGGTTCCAGGAGGCAGTGAGAACCAGCATTACTTTTCCCCGCTGGCACCTTTGCTGTGGCAGCAAAAGCTGGACGTTTGTCTTTTTTGCTCCGGAGGTTGCCGAAAGCGAAAACAGGTGCTTTTGAGGATGGAGTCCGCAGGAAAGCAGAGAGGGCCAAATTGTCTGGGGCATTTGAAGAGGTTCCAGGAGGCAGTGAGAACCAGCATTACTTTTCCCCGCTGGCACCTTTGCTGTGGCAGCAAAAGCTGGACGTTTGTCTTTTTACCACCGGAGGGCGCCGAAAGTGAAAAAAGGTGCTTTTGAGGATAGAGTCCGCAGTAAAGCAGAGAGGGCCAAATTGTCCTTGGCATTTGAAAGAGTTCCAGGAGGCAGTGAGAACAAGCATTACTTTTCCCCGCTGGCACCTTTGCTGTGGCAGCAAAAGCTGGACGTTTGTCTTTTTTGCTCCTGAGGTTGCCGAAAGCGAAAAAAGGTGCTTTTGAGGATGGAGTCCGCAGGAAAGCAGAGAGGGCCAAATTGTCTGGGGCATTTGAAGAGGTTCAAGGAGGCAATGAGGACCAGCATCACTTTTACCCGCTGGCACCTTTGCTGTGGCAGCAAAAGCTGGACGTTTGTCTTTTTACCACCGGAGGTTGCCGAAAGCGAAAACAGGCGCTTTTGAGGATGGAGTCCGCAGGAAAGCAGAGAGGGCCAAATTGTCTGGGGCATTTGAAGGGGTTCTAGGAGGCAGTGAGGACCAGCATCACTTTTCCCCGCTGGCACCTTTGCTGTGGCAGCAAAAGCTGGACGTTTGTCTTTTTTGCTCCGGAGGATGCCGAAAGTGAAAACAGGTGCTTTTGAGGATGGAGTCCGCAGGAAAGCAGAGAGGGCCAAATTGTCTGTGGCATTTGAAGAGGTTCCAGGAGGCAGTGAGAACCAGCATCACTTTTCCCCGCTGGCACCTTTGCTGTGGCAGCAAAAGCTGGACGTTTGTCTTTTTACCACCGGAGGGCGCCAAAAGTGAAAAAAGGTGCTTTTGAGGATAGAGTCCGCAGTAAAGCAGAGAGGGCCAAGTTGTCTGCGGCATTTGAAAGAGTTCCAGGAGGCAGTGAGAACCAGCATTACTTTTCCCCGCTGGCACTTTTGCTGTGGCAGCAAAAGCTGGACGTTTGTCTTTTTTGCTCCGGAGGCTGCCGAAAGCGAAAACAGGTGCTTTTGAGGATGGAGTCCGCAGGAAAGCAGAGAGGGCCAAATTGTCTGTGGCATTTGAAGAGGTTCAAGGAGGCAATGAGGACCAGCATCACTTTTCTCCGCTGGCACCTTTGCTGTGGCAGCAAAAGCTGGACGTTTGTCTTTTTTGCTCCTGACGTTGCCGAAAGCGAAAACAGGTGCTTTTGAGGATGGAGTCCACAGGAAAGCAGAGAGGGCCAAATTGTCTGTGGCATTTGAAGAGGTTCAAGGAGGCAATGAGGACCAGCATCACTTTTCCCCGCTGGCACCTTTGCTGTGGCAGCAAAAGCTGGACGTTTGTCTTTTTTGCTCCAGAGGCTGCCGAAAGCGAAAACAGGTGCTTTTGAGGATGGAGTCCACAGGAAAGCAGAGAGGGCCAAATTGTCTGTGGCATTTGAAGAGGTTCCAGGAGGCAGTGAGAACCAGCATTACTTTTCCCCGCTGGCACCTTTGCTGTGGCAGCAAAAGCTGGACGTTTGTCCTTTTACCACCGGAGGGCGCCGAAAGTGAAAAAAGGTGCTTTTGAGGATAGAGTCCGCAGGAAAGCAGAGAGGGCCAAATTGTCTGTGGCATTTGAAGGGGTTCCAGGAGGCAGTGAGAACCAGCATCACTTTTACCCGCTGGCACCTTTGCTGTGGCAGCAAAAGCTGGACGTTTGTCTTTTTTGCTCCGGAGGCTGCCGAAAGCGAAAACAGGTGCTTTTGAGGATGGAGTCCGCAGGAAAGCAGAGAGGGCCAAATTGTCTGGGGCATTTGAAGAGGTTCCAGGAGGCAGTGAGAACCAGCATCACTTTTACCCGCTGGCACCTTTGCTGTGGCAGCAAAAGCTGGACGTTTGTCTTTTTTGCTCCTGACGTTGCCGAAAGCGAAAACAGGTGCTTTTGAGGATGGAGTCCACAGGAAAGCAGAGAGGGCCAAATTGTCAGGGGCATTTGAAGGGGTTCCAGGAGGCAGTGAGAACCAGCATTACTTTTCCCCACTGGCACCTTTGCTGTGGCAGCAAAAGCTGGACGTTTGTCTTTTTACCACCGGAGGGCGCCGAAAGTGAAAAAAGGTGCTTTTGAGGATAGAGTCCGCAGTAAAGCAGAGAGGGCCAAGTTGTCTGTGGCATTTGAAAGAGTTCCAGGAGGCAGTGAGAACCAGCATTACTTTTCCCCGCTGGCACCTTTGCTGTGGCAGCAAAAGCTGGACGTTTGTCTTTTTTGCTCCGGAGGCTGCCGAAAGCAAAAACAGGTGCTTTTGAGGATGGAGTCCACAGGAAAGCAGAGAGGGCCAAATTGTCTGGGGCATTTGAAGGGGTTCCAGGAGGCAGTGAGAACCAGCATCACTTTTCCCCGCTGGAACTTTTGCTGTGGCAGCAAAAGCTGGACGTTTGTCTTTTTTGCTCCGGAGGCTGCCGAAAGCGAAAACAGGTGCTTTTGAGGATGGAGTCCACAGGAAAGCAGAGAGGGCCAAATTGTCAGGGGCATTTGAAGGGGTTCCAGGAGGCAGTGAGAACCAGCATTACTTTTCCCCGCTGGCACCTTTGCTGTGGCAGCAAAACCTGGACGTTTGTCTTTTTACCACCGGAGGGCGCCGAAAGTGAAAAAAGGTGCTTTTGAGGATAGAGTCCGCAGGAAAGCAGAGAGGGCCAAATTGTCTGTGGCATTTGAAGGGGTTCCAGGAGGCAGTGAGAACCAGCATCACTTTTACCCGCTGGCACCTTTGCTGTGGCAGCAAAAGCTGGACGTTTGTCTTTTTTGCTCCGGAGGCTGCCGAAAGCGAAAACAGGTGCTTTTGAGGATGGAGTCCACAGGAAAGCAGAGAGGGCCAAATTGTCTGGGGCATTTGAAGGGGTTCCAGGAGGCAGTGAGAACCAGCATTACTTTTCCCCGCTGGCACCTTTGCTGTGGCAGCAAAAGCTGGACGTTTGTCTTTTTACCACCGGAGGGCGCCGAAAGTGAAAAAAGGTGCTTTTGAGGATAGAGTCCGCAGTAAAGCAGAGAGGGCCAAGTTGTCTGTGGCATTTGAAAGAGTTCCAGGAGGCAGTGAGAACCAGCATTACTTTTCCCCGCTGGCACCTTTGCTGTGGCAGCAAAAGCTGGACGTTTGTCTTTTTTGCTCCTGAGGTTGCCGAAAGCAAAAACAGGTGCTTTTGAGGATGGAGTCCACAGGAAAGCAGAGAGGGCCAAATTGTCTGGGGCATTTTAAGGGGTTCCAGGAGGCAGTGAGAACCAGCATTACTTTTCCCCGCTGGCACTTTTGCTGTGGCAGCAAAAGCTGGACGTTTGTCTTTTTTGCTCCGGAGGCTGCCGAAAGCGAAAACAGGTGCTTTTGAGGATGGAGTCCGCAGGAAAGCAGAGAGGGCCAAATTGTCTGTGGCATTTGAAGGGGTTCCAGGAGGCAGTGAGAACCAGAATTACTTTTCCCCGCTGGCACCTTTGCTGTGGCAGCAAAAGCTGGACGTTTGTCTTTTTTGCTCCGGAGGCTGCCGAAAGCGAAAACAGGCGCTTTTGAGGATGGAGTCCACAGGAAAGCAGAGAGGGCCAAATTGTCTGGGGCATTTGAAGGGGTTCCAGGAGGCAGTGAGGACCAGCATCACTTTTACCCGCTGGCACCTTTGCTGTGGCAGCAAAAGCTGGACGTTTGTCTTTTTACCACCGGAGGGCGCCGAAAGTGAAAAAAGGTGCTTTTGAGGATAGAGTCCGCAGGAAAGCAGAGAGGGCCAAGTTGTCTGTGGCATTTGAAAGAGTTCCAGGAGGCAGTGAGAACCAGCATTACTTTTCCCCGCTGGCACCTTTGCTGTGGCAGCAAAAGCTGGACGTTTGTCTTTTTTGCTCCTGAGGTTGCCGAAAGCAAAAACAGGTGCTTTTGAGGATGGAGTCCACAGGAAAGCAGAGAGGGCCAAATTGTCTGGGGCATTTTAAGGGGTTCCAGGAGGCAGTGAGAACCAGCATTACTTTTACCTGCTGGCACCTTTGCTGTGGCAGCAAAAGCTGGACGTTTGTCTTTTTTGCTCCAGAGGCTGCCGAAAGCGAAAACAGGTGCTTTTGAGGATGGAGTCCGCAGGAAAGCAGAGAGGGCCAAATTGTCTGTGGCATTTGAAGAGGTTCCAGGAGGCAGTGAGAACCAGCATTACTTTTCCCCGCTGGCACCTTTGCTGTGGCAGCAAAACCTGGACGTTTGTCCTTTTACCACCGGAGGGCGCCGAAAGTGAAAAAAGGTGCTTTTGAGGATAGAGTCCGCAGGAAAGCAGAGAGGGCCAAATTGTCTGTGGCATTTGAAGGGGTTCCAGGAGGCAGTGAGGACCAGCATCACTTTTACCCGCTGGCACCTTTGCTGTGGCAGCAAAAGCTGGACGTTTGTCTTTTTTGCTCCGGAGGCTGCCGAAAGCGAAAACAGGTGCTTTTGAGGATGGAGTCCGCAGGAAAGCAGAGAGGGCCAAATTGTCTGGGGCATTTGAAGAGGTTCCAGGAGGCAGTGAGAACCAGCATCACTTTTACCCACTGGCACCTTTGCTGTGGCAGCAAAAGCTGGACGTTTGTCTTTTTTGCTCCTGACGTTGCCGAAAGCGAAGACAGGTGCTTTTGAGGATGGAGTCCGCAGGAAAGCAGAGAGGGCCAAATTGTCTGTGGCATTTGAAGGGGTTCCAGGAGGCAGTGAGAACCAGCATCACTTTTACCCGCTGGCACCTTTGCTGTGGCAGCAAAAGCTGGACGTTTGTCTTTTTTGCTCCGGAGGCTGCCGAAAGCGAAAACAGGTGCTTTTGAGGATGGAGTCCACAGGAAAGCAGAGAGGGCCAAATTGTCAGGGGCATTTGAAGGGGTTCCAGGAGGCAGTGAGAACCAGCATTACTTTTCCCCGCTGGCACCTTTGCTGTGGCAGCAAAAGCTGGACGTTTGTCTTTTTACCACCGGAGGGCGCCGAAAGTGAAAAAAGGTGCTTTTGAGGATAGAGTCCGCAGTAAAGCAGAGAGGGCCAAGTTGTCTGTGGCATTTGAAAGAGTTCCAGGAGGCAGTGAGAACCAGCATTACTTTTCCCCGCTGGCACCTTTGCTGTGGCAGCAAAACCTGGACGTTTGTCTTTTTTGCTCCTGACGTTGCCGAAAGCGAAGACAGGTGCTTTTGAGGATGGAGTCCGCAGGAAAGCAGAGAGGGCCAAATTGTCTGTGGCATTTGAAGGGGTTCCAGGAGGCAGTGAGAACCAGCATTACTTTTCCCCGCTGGCACCTTTGCTGTGGCAGCAAAAGCTGGACGTTTGTCTTTTTTGCTCCGGAGGCTGCCGAAAGCGAAAACAGGTGCTTTTGAGGATGGAGTCCACAGGAAAGCAGAGAGGGCCAAATTGTCTGGGGCATTTGAAGGGGTTCCAGGAGGCAGTGAGGACCAGCATCACTTTTCCCCGCTGGCACCTTTGCTGTGGCAGCAAAAGCTGGACGTTTGTCTTTTTTGCTCCTGACATTGCCGAAAGAGAAAACAAGTGCTTTTGAGGATGGAGTCCGCAGGAAAGCAGAGAGGGCCAAATTGTCTATGGCATTTGAAGAGGTTCAAGGAGGCAATGAGGACCAGCATCACTTTTCCCCGCTGGCACCTTTGCTGTGGCAGCAAAAGCTGGACGTTTGTCTTTTTTGATGCGGAGGTTGCCGAAAGCGAAAACAGGCGCTTTTGAGGATGGAGTCCGCAGGAAAGCAGAGAGGGCCAAATTGTCTATGGCATTTGAAGAGGTTCAAGGAGGCAATGAAGATCAGCATCACTTTTCCCCGCTGGCACCTTTGCTGTGGCAGCAAAAGCTGGACGTTTGTCTTTTTTGCTCCTGACGTTGCCGAAAGAGAAAACAGGTGCTTTTGAGGATGGAGTCCGCAGGAAAGCAGAGAGGGCCAAATTGTCTATGGCATTTGAAGAGGTTCAAGGAGGCAATGAGGGCCAACATCACTTTTCCCCGCTGGCACGTTTGCTGTGGCAGCAAAAGCTGGACGTTTGTCTTTTTACCACCGGAGGTTGCCGAAAGCGAAAACAGGCCCTTTTGAGGATGGAGTCCGCAGGAAAGCAGAGAGGACCAAATTGTCTGTGGCATTTGAAGAGGTTCCAGGAGGCAGTGAGAACCAGCATTACTTCTCCCCGCTGGCACCTTTGCTGTGGCAGCAAAAGCTGGACGTTTGTCTTTTTTGCTCCTGACGTTGCCGAAAGCGAAGACAGGTGCTTTTGAGGTTGGAGTCCGCAGGAAAGCAGAGAGGGCCAAATTGTCTGTGGCATTTGAAGAGGTTCCAGGAGAGAGTGAGAACCAGCATTACTTTTCCCCGCTGGCACCTTTGCTGTGGCAGCAAAAGCTGGACGTTTGTCTTTTTTGCTGCGGAGGTTGCCGAAAGCGAAGACAGGTGCTTTTGAGGATGGAGTCCGCAGGAAAGCAGAGAGGGCCAAATTGTCTATGGCATTTGAAGAGGTTCAAGGAGGCAATGAGGACCAGCATCACTTTTCCCCGCTGGCACCTTTGCTGTGGCAGCAAAAGCTGGACGTTTGTCTTTTTTGCTGCGGAGGTTGCCGAAAGCGAAAAAAGGTGCTTTTGAGGATGGAGTCCGCAGGAAAGCAGAGAGGGCCAAATTGTCTGGGGCATTTGAAGAGGTTCCAGGAGACAGTGAGAACCAGCATTACTTTTCCCCGCTGGCACCTTTGCTGTGGCAGCAAAAGCTGGACGTTTGTCTTTTTTGCTGCGGAGGCTGCCGAAAGCGAAGACAGGTGCTTTTGAGGATGGAGTCCGCAGGAAAGCAGAGAGGGCCAAATTGTCTATGGCATTTGAAGAGGTTCAAGGAGGCAATGAGGACCAGCATCACTTTTCCCCGCTGGCACCTTTGCTGTGGCAGCAAAAGCTGGACGTTTGTCTTTTTTGATGCGGAGGTTGCCGAAAGCGAAAAAAGGTGCTTTTGAGGATGGAGTCCGCAGGAAAGCAGAGAGGGCCAAATTGTCTGTGGCATTTGAAGAGGTTCCAGGAGGCAGTGAGAACCAGCATCACTTTTACCCGCTGGCACCTTTGCTGTGGCAGCAAAAGCTGGACGTTTGTCTTTTTTGCTCCGGAGGCTGCCGAAAGCGAAAACAGGTGCTTTTGAGGATGGAGTCCACAGGAAAGCAGAGAGGGCCAAATTGTCAGGGGCATTTGAAGGGGTTCCAGGAGGCAGTGAGAACCAGCATTACTTTTCCCCGCTGGCACCTTTGCTGTGGCAGCAAAAGCTGGACGTTTGTCTTTTTACCACCGGAGGGCGCCGAAAGTGAAAAAAGGTGCTTTTGAGGATAGAGTCCGCAGTAAAGCAGAGAGGGCCAAGTTGTCTGTGGCATTTGAAAGAGTTCCAGGAGGCAGTGAGAACCAGCATTACTTTTCCCCGCTGGCACCTTTGCTGTGGCAGCAAAAGCTGGACGTTTGTCTTTTTTGCTCCTGAGGTTGCCGAAAGCAAAAACAGGTGCTTTTGAGGATGGAGTCCACAGGAAAGCAGAGAGGGCCAAATTGTCTGGGGCATTTTAAGGGGTTCCAGGAGGCAGTGAGAACCAGCATTACTTTTCCCCGCTGGCACTTTTGCTGTGGCAGCAAAAGCTGGACGTTTGTCTTTTTTGCTCCGGAGGCTGCCGAAAGCGAAAACAGGTGCTTTTGAGGATGGAGTCCACAGGAAAGCAGAGAGGGCCAAATTGTCTGGGGCATTTGAAGAGGTTCAAGGAGGCAATGAGGACCAGCATCACTTTTCTCCGCTGGCACCTTTGCTGTGGCAGCAAAAGCTGGACGTTTGTCTTTTTTGCTCCTGACGTTGCCGAAAGCGAAAAAAGGTACTTTTGAGGATGGAGTCCGCAGGAAAGCAGAGAGGGCCAAATTGTCTGGGGCATTTGAAGAGGTTCCAGGAGACAGTGAGAACCAGCATTACTTTTCCCCGCTGGCACCTTTGCTGTGGCAGCAAAAGCTGGACGTTTGTCTTTTTTGCTCCTGACGTTGCCGAAAGCGAAGACAGGTGCTTTTGAGGATGGAGTCCGCAGGAAAGCAGAGAGGGCCAAATTGTCTGTGGCATTTGAAGGGGTTCCAGGAGGCAGTGAGAACCAGCATCACTTTTACCCGCTGGCACCTTTGCTGTGGCAGCAAAAGCTGGACGTTTGTCTTTTTACCACCGGAGGGCGCCGAAAGTGAAAAAAGGTGCTTTTGAGGATAGAGTCCGCAGGAAAGCAGAGAGGGCCAAGTTGTCTGTGGCATTTGAAAGAGTTCCAGGAGGCAGTGAGAACAAGCATTACTTTTCTACGCTGGCACCTTTGCTGTGGCAGCAAAAGCTGGACGTTTGTCTTTTTTGCTCCTGAGGTTGCCGAAAGCAAAAACAGGTGCTTTTGAGGATGGAGTCCACAGGAAAGCAGAGAGGGCCAAATTGTCTGGGGCATTTTAAGGGGTTCCAGGAGGCAGTGAGAACCAGCATTACTTTTCCCCGCTGGCACCTTTGCTGTGGCAGCAAAAGCTGGACGTTTGTCTTTTTTGCTCCGAGAGCTGCCGAAAGCGAAAACAGGTGCTTTTGAGGATGGAGTCCGCAGGAAAGCAGAGAGGGCCAAATTGTCTGTGGCATTTGAAAGGGTTTTAGGAGGCAGTGAGAACCAGCATTACTTTTCCCCGCTAGCACCTTTGCTGTGGCAGCAAAAGCTGGACGTTTGTCTTTTTGCTCCGGAGGCTGCCGAAAGCGAAAACAGGTGCTTTTGAGGATGGAGTCCGCAGGAAAGCAGAGAGGGCCAAATTGTCTGTGGCATTTGAAGAGGTTCCAGGAGGCAATGAGAACCAGCATCACTTTTCCCCGCTGGCACCTTTGCTGTGGCAGCAAAAGCTGGACGTTTGTCTTTTTTGCTCCGGAGGCTGCCGAAAGCGAAAACAGGTGCTTTTGAGGATGGAGTCCGCAGGAAAGCAGAGAGGGCCAAATTGTCTGTGGCATTTGAAAGGGTTCCAGGAGGCAGTGAAAACCAGCATTACTTTTCCCCGCTGGCACCTTTGCTGTGGCAGCAAAACCTGGACGTTTGTCTTCTTTGCTCCGGAGGTTGCCGAAAGCGAAAACAGGTGCTTTTGAGGATGGAGTCCGCAGGAAAGCAGAGAGGGCCAAATTGTCTGTGGCATTTGAAAGGGTTTTAGGAGGCAGTGAGAACCAGCATTACTTTTCCCCGCTAGCACCTTTGCTGTGGCAGCAAAAGCTGGACGTTTGTCTTTTTTGCTCCGGAGGCTGCCGAAAGCGAAAACAGGTGCTTTTGAGGATGGAG